>NC_065446.1:144786473-145086473 GCF_917563875.1 Diabrotica virgifera virgifera | reverse complement strand
TGGATATACAACATTATTTTCAGTTATTTCAATTATGATAACTATTTTATTATAGACCAGTAAGGATCTGTGAAAAAACGTCTATTTTTGGATGTGAAAGGTGGCATTCGAATTTTTGCAGATAAAGTAAGGTGATAACTTCGTTAATAATAATTTACTTATGCTCCTTCTCAAATATGGCCGGAACATTAATAAAAAAAAATAAAATATTTAAAAATTCGAAAAACGTCGATTTTTTTCTGTTTCTTTGCTTATAACTTTAAAACCATTCGTTTTGGAACAAAGTCGTAGAGAAATAAAATAAAGATAATTGAATTTTGTATGATATCCGACTGGTCAAGAATGTCTTAACTTATTACCTTTTCTGCAATATAGCAATAAATACAAAATAAGGGGGCAAAATATGCCTGTTGTTATTCAATGTTTTTAACCACTTCGGTGGTACTTAGAACCTTAGTAATTCGCTTAGGAAATTCTTTGTAACATACTTAAACTGTGTACCAAATTTCATTAAAATCGACCTAATAGATTTTGCATAATAAATTTTCAATTTAAATGTTTTTAAAAAAATTCAAATTTTTTAAAATCTTTCTGAACAAAAAGTAGACCATTTAGAAGTTGTCTAATTTTTTTACATATAAAGAGGTGCTTTACCTATCTAATACACTTTACAGAATTAAAATCGGATTATTTAAGGGGCCTCAGCAATGTTTTAAACTTATAAATAATTTTTTGGCTTATAAACAAATAGCTTTGTTTAATAATAAAAAATTAATTTTTAGCAATGCAAATAATTAAAACCGGTATAATTTGATTTATACTTTCAAATTCTGTCAGCAGAATTGCTATTTTATTTTTTAATCAAAAGTTATTCGCGTTCAAAAATTGCACTTTTTCGATTTTTTGAAAGTTCCACTGCGTTTATCTCGAAAACTATGCATCCTACGAAAAAACTTGTAAGAACATTTTTTGCTTAGACTTACCCAAGAAATATAAAAAAGTGTTTTATTTTGCGAAAAATCGATGTTATGTAATTCCTCAAGTTGTTTGTTTATAACAATTTTATTGATATCCGGATCAACTGTTACCCAAAAAAATCGTGTTCCACGGGTCAAAAAATACATAAAAATCTTGGGTAAGTGCATCTAAATAAAGGATCCCGCAGCACCCCCTCCTGGCCACAGGACTAATTTGTTTATAAGCCAAAAAATTGTTTATAACTTTAAAACATTGCTGAGGCTGCTTAAACAATCCGATTTCAATTCTGTAAAGTGCATTAGATACGTGGAGTGCTTCTTTATATGTAAAAAAATTGACAAATCTTTGTATACACTAGTTTTTGTTGTGCAAGATTTTAAAAAATTTTAATTTTTTAAAAAAAGTTTAGATTGCAAAATTATTATTCAAAATCTAGTAAGTCAATTTTAATGAAATTTGGTGTACGGTTTTAGCACATTACAAAAATTTTCTAAGCGAATTAGGAAGGTTCCAAGTGTAACCTAAGTGATGGAAAATAATTGAATAATAACAGGCTTGTTTTGCCCCCTTATTTTCTATTTATTGCTATTTTGCAGCAAGGGTGATTAATTAAGAGACTTTTAACCAATCGCATCTGATAGAAAATTTAATTACCTTTGTTTTATTCCTATACGACTTTGTTCCAGAATGAATCGTTTTAAAGTTATAAGCAAAAAAATTAGAAAAAAAAAACGAAATTTTTTGAAATTTTTAAATATTTTATTTTTTTTTATTAATGTTCCGGGCATATTTGAGACGGAGCATTAATCAATTATTAATAACGAAGTTATCACCTAACTTTATCCGCAAAAATCTGAATGCCACCTCTCACATCCATCTAAAAACAGATCCTTATTGGTCTATTATTAATTATACGAAAAAAAGTTATCCTTTGTAAAAAGTTCTGCATGGCCAAAGACCTTAAATACAACCATCTTATATCAATTTTGATTAATTTTATACGAGGTATGTCAAAAAAGATAAATTTCGATCAAGAATAAAGTACCTTTATAGTTCAGAATATTTCAATGAGAAGGATGGAATATTGGAAGATGGTTTTTAGTGTTGTTCTGAAGCTATTTTCTTGTGGCATTTTTATAATTATTTTGATTGGGAAATAAGCCACAATTAAATTGAAAAAATAATTTTATTAACGTTTCGACGCCCAAATCGGATGTCATTGTCAAAATACAAAATATTACCGAGTAAATATTAGTAATATTTTATATTTTGACAACGACATCCGATTTGGGCGTCCAAACGCGAATAAAATTATTTTTTCAATTTAATTGTGGCTTATTTCCCAACCAAAGATAGATTCCCAACCTAGCGACCCGGCATTGGTCGCTAGGTAGATTGTTACGCGAGTGGTCGCGCGTGAGATTTTCTCTCACATATCCAAATTTTACCTTTTTTTACAAAATAAAGTTTTTAAAACAGTTTTTAAACTTTTTTTATTAACTAATAATAAGAAAAAAAAATGTAACATAATATAGATAATAATATAATAAAATAAAAAGAAATAATCGGAATTAAACCAATATTAATCAATCTCCGTATCTTGATAATTTACGGCACAGCACACAAATATAACAAGAATGCTCTGGAAAAATTGATTGATGACAATTACAATTTTTTTTACATTATTTTAGGTTTTAAGTGCCAAAATAAAATTAATTTTTATGTACAGTTCGTAACGCGGGTGGTCGCTTGATGAGAGAATGTCTCACTTGGAGCGCGCTGACTCAACAATTGGGTGATATTAGGTCAACTGAGTCACTATCTAAGCGGACGATTCTATTAGATTGTCGAGGGAGGATAGTTAGGAGACTAGAAGGAACTACAGATCTTATAATTTCCCAGAAAAAAAATTCTGTGCAATTTTCTGAAACCGTGAGAGAAAATCTCATATAGCGACCACTGGCGGGTTAATTATGGTTTTTAGTTCTAAACAACTTTACATCAGCACAATTTTCAATATTGTGAAAAATAAGGGTATATTATTTAAGTACTCTTGGGAAAATTCATATTTTTTTTATATACCTCGTATAAAATTGACAAAATTTGATATTAGACGGTTGTATTTTAGGTTTTAGACCCTGTAGAACATTTTATAAAGAATAACTGTTTTTCGTAAAATGAATAATAAAAGAGTTTTCCACCTACCTCTACCGAAAGTATACTTTTCCGGACCTGATTGTAGGGAGCAAAGTTGTACTTTTCCTCCCTAGGGAAGAAAAGTAAAAGTGACATCATGGTATTTCATTCATAAAAATATAACTTATTGACGCCCTGTACAATATCTATTTTCTATTACGTAAGTTTGTATACATTTTAACGTTTATTTATAAAACACTCTGTATTTCACAGAATGGTAAAAAACTGTAAATTGTTATTTTGATTTAACAATGTTTACATTTTTATTTTGACTTATATTTGACAGTTGACAGTTATATTGTACGTACTTATTAGTTTTAGTTCTAATAAATTTTGTTGGTTAGTTACACAAATAAATTAAGTAAAAATGAAAAAATGACTTGTTATTTGAGGAAGGTGGAAAAACCATATGTATAACATGGGAGTAAAGTGCCTTTTCCTCCCTTGAATGATTACTGCCCTCCGCTACGCGTCGGGCAGTAAACTTCATTCTCGGGAGGAAAAGAAGCACTTTCCTCCCTTGTTATACAAATATCTATATGTATCATAATTGAAATAAACAACTAAAAATAATGTTGATTAGAAAAATTTTCAAAATTTTTTTTTTTTCCATTAGAAGGATGAAATTGCATATCAGAATATAGTTCTTAATTCCAAACAATCATGTTAAATTATATAATTTAAAATAATTTTAAAAATATCGTTGAATTTTGTTTCTATTTTGTTTTTGATTATGCTGAATCCGAATATGGCATTACAATTTGAAAATGCTTATAAAGAAGCTCTTCTACACTATGTCTGCGTAGCAAGGAACCATATTTGAAACATTTTTATTACAAATTTTACGAAAAAAAGTTTATTCTTCATAAATTGCTCTGCATAGTCTAAAATCTAAAACCCAATCATCAGATATCAAGTTTTATCAATTTTATACGAGGTATGTCAAAAATACGAATTTTGTTAAAGAGTAAAGTACCTTTATATTCCAGAATATCAAAATATGGGTATTATAAAAAGTTGTTGGGAATTAAAAACTATGTTTTATTATAATTACATCATTATAATTGAAAAAAAAATTCAATGTTTTCTCAAATTACGGATACCCATCATCATTATTTTATTTGAATTATTTCAACTATTTTATTAGTAATTTTACGAAAAAAAGTTATTCTTCATAAAATACTCTATTCTGGTCTAAAGTCCAAAAAACAACCATCAGATATCAAACAAATATGACTTTTGCTTAACAGTTCAGTATGGTTTGTTCAACAGTAAATGGTTGAGTTCAATTAGTGCGGTCGTAAATATTATTAAATTTATCTGACCTGGCCCATTGTTAAGACCCACCCGGAGCGATAAGCAACCGAGGTAGACAGAGTTGGTCTTTTGACAATTAACACTTACTAGACGGTAATCCCATAATAAAGCAAAGAAATTGTACCAGAAAACATATTTAAATTTTACCTGAAACCGGACCTTTTATACTATTATCGGTTATTCCAGGATGTTTATAGTGGTAACTAATTGAACTCGACCATTTACTGTTAAACATACCATACCTTTATAGTTCACAATATCTCATTTAGAAGAATGTAATTAAACAGTGAAACATATTTTGTAATTCCAACCAACTTTTTTTAATAACAATTTTCGATATTATGAAATCTAAAGGTACTTTACTCTTGAGTGAAATTCATATTTTTTTACATACCTCGTATGTCAAAATGTAAAATCGTATGTAAAACCTCGTATGTAAAATTAATAAAATTTGATATTTGATGGTTGCATCTGAGATCATATACGATGCAGAGTATTTTATAAAGAATAACTTTTTTCGTAAAACTGGTAATAAAAAAGTTATTAATAGGTTCGAAGTTACGCAGACATAATGTTTAAGAGCTAAAAATATTTTTTTGTTGAAAATTTATTATTGTTCAAGCTTATTATTAAATTTATTTTAGGTAAGTTTTAGAGAAAACATTTTTGATCACTTTTTATAAACAATTTTTTAGTTGGTAATTTTCGGTTTTTGTATTAGGTACATTTTTGTTATCTTTCTTAATTTTTGTCAAAAAGGAATAGTTTCATAGTTTCATTTCTAAAATAAAATTATTGAGTAAATTTTAAAAATACATCAAATGCTTTAAAAAATCACCTATAAAATTGTAAAAAATCTTTTCAAACTTGAGTAATACCGTTTTAAAGTGCTGGTAATTCTGTAAACTACGTTTTTCCTTAAAACTTACGTAAAAGTTTTCAAAAATTGCATTTTTGCGTCATATCATTTGAATTAAATTTTTGGCATTTTTTTGAATGAAACATTGTTTAGTAAGATGTTTGAAAGGTTTTTTTTTTTATTTAATGTTGTAATATTTACAATCTGTCCTCAACTGAGAACAATAGGTAAATTATTTGACAAAAATTGAAAATTTTGACCTGTAGAGGGAGATCCAGTGATCACCCTCTTTACATAAATTAAATTAAAACAAATTAAAATAAGTTTAGTTATCACAGAATATTCGAATCTTCTTGCTAGATCCACTACTTTGAATCTCTTCAGGCGTCGTACATCATTGTGGTCATCAGTAAGGTTGCTGGCTAACTCATTTGGATGAGATTCTAGTCTCTTGGAATATTTTTTGTAATATTCCGTTATTACTGTTTTTATGGATGGCACATTGAGGTCTTGCTCTATCACATAGTTTGGCACGTACCAAGGGGCATTCAGCATTGTTCTAAGGACTTTGTTCTGGAATCTCTGCAATATTTCTAGGTTAGTTTGACTGGCTGTCCCCCAAAGTTGGATACCATAGGTCCACACTGGTTTTAATATAGTTTTATATATCAGCAGTTTGTTTTCAAGTGATAGTTGAGATTTACGACCGATGATCCAGTACATTTCTCGAAATTTTATTCCTAGTTGTTTTCTTTTTGTAAAAATGTGTTTTTGCCAAGTTAATCTCCTATCAAGATGGATTCCTAGGTACTTGACAGTATCGGTTTGTGGGAGTTGAGTTTCATTTAGTGTTACAGATAGACATGTTTGTCTTCTCATGGTGAAGGTTACATGGATGGATTTACTCTCATTCGCCTTTATCTTCCATTTTTTAAGCCATATTTGTATATTATTAAGGTCTTTCTGAAGGGTTCTGGACGCTGTATTTGGATCATGGTGAGAGGCTAGTACAGCAGTGTCATCAGCAAAAGTTGCACACGTTGTTTTGTTACTTGTGGGTAGGTCAGCAGTGTAGAGCAAGTACAATATCGATCCCAAGACACTTCCTTGTGGTACTCCGGCTTTTATTGGTCTTAGGCTTGTGTATTCATTATCCTGCTTGACTAGGAAATGTTGGTTGGAAATATAGCTTTTTAGGATTTGATAAAAAGGATGAGGAAAGTTTTTCTTTAGTTTAAAGAGCATACCAGCATGCCATACCTTGTCGAAGGCCTGACCAATGTCCAGGAATGCAGCAGAACAATACCTTTTATTTTCTAGATCACTTCTGATGTGTTTTACCAGTTTGAAAGGTAAGTTGTGCAAATTTGAGAGCTTTATAAGAAAAATTTTATTAGTTACACATTTTTAAATAATGTTTAAACAAAATTTAGCCCACACCGTACTTATGCCCATACATTTTATTTCTTTTTATTATAACCATAAGATAGCTTAATTGTTCTTCTTTCCAATTAAGCTATTCTTTCTTGTTCCTTCTCTTAATTTCCTTCTTTCTTGTCCAATTTGTAAAATTTTATTTGATCCATTAATTAGAGAAATACACTGAAATAACTCAGCCGTGCACTTCGCTAGTTTACAGTGCGCCAATGTTTGTGAGAAGGGTGACTTTAGCGTTATAAATAAAAAATTATAGAAGCTACAGATTTAATTTTATAAAAATTTTAATCTTATATTTAGGTTTTTTTCAATAGTCTGAATTTTTCAAGTCAAGTCAGTTTTTTTCTAAAATTTATATTTTCGGGGTTATTTAAAGAAACATCTAATTTCGCAGTTCATTTGTTTAATAAAAAATTAAGTGCCCACTTCTAGAGTAGAACTTTTTAATATGTTGTTTATTAAACATTTCTTAGGGCCATCGGTACATAATTCGCAAATATTTTAAGGCTATCCCCACTCTTTCTGTCTTTACACGGCAAATTACGTGTAGTAAAATTGTCACTGGTATGGATATGTAAACTTTACTTGACAACTTCATCATTAACTGTAAAGATGGCTTTTGAATGTTCTTGGATAACTTTTACTAGTATAATTAATTGCCTTAATTGTTAATTCAGTTAATTAATATGATTATTTCATATTTCCGACCAATAGAAAGCTACAGAAATACAAATTATATTGATCATTTTTGATAATATCTCATCGTCAAGTATATTACGTCAGATGCCCTTCGTTGCTGTGAAAAAATACATTCAGTGACATTAATGACAATTACTGTTTTAAAACTTATAAAAGTGGTGACTTTCAATCGTCAAATATTTATAACAACTGTGTGTTTAATTGTACTAATTTGTACTTACATAAATAAATTACAATAAAATTTTGGTTTTAAACAGTTTCATTCATGAAATAATCGCAGCAAATTGCAGCTCGATCTCTGAAATTATTATCGAATTGTTTCCCTCGTGCCACTTGACGTAATTTCACTCCCCTTCGGGTCGTGAAATACTGTCAAAGTGTCACTCGGGAAAAATTCGATAATTTCAGAGCTCTTGTGCAATTACTACTGATAATTTTTTCACTACCTATGTATTCAGTAATAATTTATCTACTGTACAACAAAAGCTAATAATCAATCGAGAAAAGAGGAAAAGTGATAAAGTGATTTTTTAATAATATATTGTTACTATGAAACGCTTACAATTTTGAACATCTGTAACAACACAATACTTGGATCACTGAATATATCCTGGTGTATTCTCTGCTTTGGATCTTCCATAAATAATAAACAATAAATAACTTTTTATTAAGTTCACGTCTTAAATCAATTATTTATTAAACACATTATCAATATTATTTAATCAACAACTGAAAATATTCCCAATGCCAGGTCAAATATTTAAAATTGTCACTGTCTGACTGACAATATGCTGGCAATATTCTATTTACTACTGACAAAGATTTGGAAAATATTACCACGGACATTGTGTTCATTTTTTTTCAAATCCTGAAAAAAAAAACAATAAATATTTTTGAAAAATTTAAACGCAAAATGAAAGACTAAATTATTACCGAGGGCCGAAAGTCTCTTACAATAAATAAAAAGTTTATTTTGAATGAGATATTTTGAAATTAAAAGTCACACTAAATTTTCTTTTAGTTTTTAGCCCTGTAACTTATTAAAATAAACATTATAGAAGTTCTCAGGGACTTTCGGCCCTCGCTAATAACGTAATCTCTTATTCTGAGTTTAAAATTTTCAAAAATAATTATTAGTTTTCTCAGAATTCGAAAAAAAAAATGAATTCCATTTGAGTAGCACTTCAGCAGAAACTACGTGCCCATTCCCTTAATGAAATTAAAAAACATCTATATTGTTTGATTTTTTCCGAAGGGAAAATCTATATGCATTATTGTATTAAATATTTTGTATTTGTATTAAATGAGGCGCTCAGAGCAACAGTGGCACAGTCCACAAATTGAGCATTTTTAGATTAATACATCAATAAAAGCAGAAAAATTGGATATATGGTTCAACAGTGGTCTACACAATCTAGCTCTATATTTGGCAATATGGCACTACATAATGTATTGTTGCCTTGACAAATACTAAAAATACGAATGAAACAGTGGCCTAACCCTCAGTTGTGTGGCTCAGACCCATCAAACAAGTGTTCATCGTATCAGAATCAGAATAATACGCATAATTCATAAGAATGACTATTTTTAATTTTATAAAGTAATATTTAAGAGGATCGGTACGTATTTTCGGCTGCAATGCTATTCAAATGGGGATTCATTTTTTTCAAATCCTGAGAAAACTAATAAGTATTTTTGAAAAATTTAAACGCAGAATGAAAGATCACGTTATTAACGAGGGCCGAAAGTCCCTGAGAACTTCTATAATGTTTATTTTAATAAGTTACAGGGGTGAAAAACTAAGAGAAAATTTAGTGTGATTTTTAATTTCAAATATATTATTCAAAATAAACTTTTTATTTATTCTAAGGGACTTTCGGCCCTCGGTAATAATTTAGTCTTTCATTCTGCGTTTAAATTTTTCAAAAATATTTATTGGTTTTTTCAGGATTCGAAAAAAATAAACACAATGCCGTGGTAATATTTTCCAAATCTATCTTTGTCTTACAACGCACTCAGCCGAATATAATATTGTCAGCATATATTGTCAGTCAGACACTGACAATCAGTGACAATTTTAAATATTTGACATTGCATATAATTGAAGATACAAGCAGAGAATACATCAGGATAATATATTCTGTGATCCAAGTATTTTGTTGTTAAAGATGTTCAAAATTGTAAGCGTTCCATAACAATATATTATTAAAAAATCACTTTAACACTTTTCTTCTTTTCTCGATTGAGTATTAGTCTTTGTTGTACAAATAAATTATTACAATCACTGAATACATAGTTAGTGAAAAAATTATCACATTTATTAACTGAATTAATAATTTCCAGTTATAAAAATAACAGTTATCCAAGAACATTCAAAACCCATCTCTTTAAATTAATGATGACATTTTCAAGTAGAATGACATTCTAGTAATGTTTACATATCAATACCAGTGTGAATTTTACTACACGTAATTTGCCGTGTAAAGACAGAAAAAGTAGGGATACACGTAAAATATTTGCGAATTATGTACCCATAGCCTTAATAATAATAACTTTAACTCCGTCCTTGACTGAATGGTAAGAGCGCCTACCTTTGGATCGAAAAATCCGAATGGTTGTGAGTTCGAATCTCACCAGGGTCAGAAATGTTTCATTTATTATAAATTAATAAATGAAAATAGTTTCTGTCCTTGTGGGATCGGTACTCACCGGAGGAACCGCAGACGTTCGGATACAGTTAGCGTCTCTTTGCAAAGACAATGACGTCAACTTTGCAAAGTAACAAGACACTTACTCAACACACACACACACTACACATTACACTAGGTACCTAACTGTTAAAAATTACCGTACCTACCATGCCAATGGCCATTAGTTTTCGAGGCATTAACCTTTTTTAAATAAAAAAAAACAATAATTTAATTTGTCATATTAATTTCCTATTTGGTAGCAAATTTTGTGGCTTATTACAAACTAAAATAGTAAATTAGTAATACAAAGTGTTAATTTGTATTAATTGTATCAATTAAAATAAATAATTCTTTTGCGATTCAATTTTTAAATCTTTTTTCTGTCGGTATCTTACTGTGTACAGGTAATGCTAAGAACTACCATAATCTGTTCTCGGGAGTCTTAGTACACAAGATTAATGACGATGAACGACCCAAAAATACAAAAAATGTGCATTGCCAGGTAATAATAAAAATGTTTACAAGCTAATAGTACTTTGAGGAATATGCAAAAACGTTGCCAAACTTCAGGGCTTCTTATAATCGGTAGCTCAATGTGGGCTTCCTAACGCTGCTGAACTTCTACAGAGTATATACTTCTTTTCGCAGCGCAAACTGGTGGTAGATACCATGAACTACGAGTGTATGTTTTGATAATAATTCCAGGCATAAGCAGCCCGGGCTTCGTATTGTTAATCATGATTTCAGAGCTACCTATGGTACATTTCTAAAATTTGTCCGAATATATATGAAGCCCAAGCGTATTCACATGTTCTGAGCTTGGTTAAAATATCGAGAGATGGTGTAAAGTACGTTTTTTGGGGAAATAACATTAAAGAATTACGAAGCCCGAATCCGGGCTTCGTAAGGAGGTGTCGGGCTTCGTATGACCGGTGCGATATAGCGTTTTTGGCTTCCTAAAGTCGGAATCCATATATATATATATATATATATATATATATATATATATATATATATATATATATATATATATATTGATACATGTATCCATGTAACTTCCAAAGTAGATACTCGTAATACGTTGTCACTTCATATATACCGTTATGACTTCCGATTTCGGAAGTCACAACGTTTTGCCTAAATTTTCACGAATTTGGCTACTAGATGATATTAGAAGGCTTATATCAAAAAATTCACTAGAAGTCACATCGTATCTAATATACTCATAAGATCAGATTTTAGTACGACGGTATATCATCAGCGCTAGTGTCGCTCCCGTATGAGAATACATGTGATATACACAACGCGTAGGGACTTCGGTATACCACACCGCTCGTTGTGACTTCCGTTATTTGGCAACACTGTGTAAACATTCCCAGACGCCAGACATTTAATTGTTATTGATTTCCTGTCGTAGTATTTTGTGCAGCTGTTATTTAAATATGAGTAATAGCAGATCTGCTTCACTTTCATAGTTAGCGTTAAATTAAATATATTATCTCTATAATTAGTATATTATACATGTACAAAATTCAAAGTGTCCATTAAATAATCTAAATTATTTTTTTAAAACCTTATTAAAAAATAAATTTAGGTAAATATTTTCATTTCACGAAATTGCCGAAAATCGCGTATAGGTATTTTGGACCTAGGCTGAAAAGTCAATTTTAGTGATTGTTACTTCGGAAGTAAGTAAAGGTATAAAAACACACAAAAAAATTGAAACAATGAATCAAAGGTGATAAATAGTTCTAATAAAGTAATAAATTCTAGTAATAATATGAAATACAGTAAACTCTCTCTTAACGCACACCTCCCTTTGCCGGGCACCTCCTCTATATGGACGGTTTTTCAAACAAAAATCATTCGGCGATCTATGAACCTGTACCCTTCAACTGACAACTGACACTCAACACCGGACGTTGACAGTAAAAATGATGTGTAAATGCGGATCTTCTTCTTTTTCTTATGCCGTCTTCTAACCAAGGTTGGCGATCACCTTTTTAAACGCTTCTCTGTCTTTTCCAAAGTGAAATATCTGTTCAACACTGAGGTTAGTTCAATCTCTGATATTCCTCAGCCAAGATTTCTTCTTTCTTCCCAAACCTTTTTCCCCTCTACGCTTCCTTGCATGATGACGTGTAGCAGAGAGTATTTATCGTTACGAAGTATGTGGCCCAGATACGAAGTTTTCCTTATTTTAATTGTGTTCATAAGCTTCCTGCCATGTCCAATTCTTCTTAACGCTTCTTCGTTTGAGACTTTTGCAGTCCAAGGAATTTTCAGAATACGCCAATACAGCCACATCTCGAATGCCTCCAATTTTTTACGGATTGTGCTTTTAGAGTCCAAGCTTCTACCCCATATAGTAGTTGCGACCAAACATAACATTCGACGAACCTCAATCTAATGTCCCTACTCAATTTCTTATTTGTAAACATTAACTTGAATTTTATAAATCCTTTTTGAGCTATTTCTATTCTGACCTTTATTTCCTCATCTTGATCTAATTGTGAGTTTATAATTGCTCCTAGGTATTTATACCTCTCGACTCTTTCTATCGGTTTACCTCCAATGTCAGATGTATGTTGTCAACAGGGTTTTTTGAGATCACCATTAATGTGGTTTTATTTATATTCATTGTTAGTCCCATCTTTTTGCTTTCTCTGTTAATGATATCTAGGAGAATTTGTAAATCGTCTATATTCTCTGCCATGATTGCCGTATCGTCTGCAAATCTTATGTTATTAATGATGCTTCCTCCAATCCTTACACCTTCAATTCTTTCCCATAGTGCATCCTGAAATATTAGTTGGGAGTTGGGAGTACACATTGAATAATTGTGGCGACAGCACGCATCCGTGCACGACAGCTCGTATCCGCAAATGTGGACAGTAAATATAAAATGAAGAACTTTTTCCAAATATTTGACGATATAAAACTACATTTTTTTATTATTTATTAAGCTCAATATTCCTTGTTGGCCTAGGAATAAAACGTTTACATTTCTGATTACATTTTATTTTAGTCTTATAAATTTTATATAATTACAATTCAGTCCATTTATACAATCTTTCATCACCTACTTCCCTCTCCTTCTGTTCAATGTTAGTTGTTTCCATCTCTCAATGTTACTTTTCTTCAGGTCTTCGTACACACTGTCCTTCCATCTTTCTCTTGGCCTGCCTTTCCTTCTCTTTTGTTATGGTCTACGTAAGAGTACCATTTTGGTATTCTTTCACTTCTCATTCTTTCGATTTGCCCCAAATATTATTCTCTGTGCTTTGATCGTCATCGTTATCGTTGGCTCTTTATACAGTTCTTCCAATTCTCTATTGGTTCTTCTTCTCCACTGATCTTCTATTTTCACACCTCCATATTATATTGCTCTTAGCATTTTTCTCTTCCATCTTTCTAAAAGGTCTGTTTCTGACTTTTCAGCACCTATGTGGAGTCATTGAAGGACTCCAGTATTCAATCCGAAGATGTTTCAACGTACACGTGGGTTGATCATTTGAGTAAGTGTGGTTTATGTAAACCATCAGACACTTTGTTGTCATATATTAAGTAACTGGAGAAAATTTTTACTTTCACAGAATGGTGATTCCATTTTGGTAACTAAAAATTATTTAGAAAACCTTATGTCCAAAAGTGTAACTGTAGACTGTTCTAACAAAGCGAACAAGTTATTTTTTAGGTCTCAAATGTACTTCCGAATTAAAGAATTAAACAAGTATCTTAACAACCTGACATTGCGTAAAAGAAAAATTATGAAAACTGCTACATAGTTGCTGTATGTACGTATATTTCACATGCACAAAATTTGAATAAAGTGCATGGCATGAAAACTGTAAAACTTATTTTTGTCTTTTCCAAGCCTCTTACTGAAATCTGATGAAATACATTATTTAAAAAGTAAAAAATTTTGTTTTTTTATCAATCCATTAAATTTATGGTTTTATTTTGGGGCTTTTCTTCCCCTTGGTAAAAATTATATTTACTAATGTGTAGGCCACTAATCAATTTTTGCCAACTAACGAAATATAATAATTTTATTAGATATCGATTATATGAATATTTTTATTTTCCGGATACCAATATAATCAAGAAATTAAATAAAAGTCAATAGTTTAATAATTTTCCTCTAAACTATAAAAATCACTTAGTTTCTTTTAGTCATAATTCATTCATTTGTACTATTCTCAAATTTCATTCGCGTTCGTATTACGAACGCATAGACGGGATTATGCTTTTCTCTGTTGCTGACGTCATGCGCCAATCGGACGAGCTTACGTAACTAGAATATCAGGGTGTGCATATTTCCGGGTCCCGGTGAATTCGTATCTATTTTAATCCCCCATCCTAATTACAGGCCAACTGGCAACTCTGGTATGCAGCTAATTTTTAGATAACCCATTAACTACCGGTGAATTGGTAACTTTCATTTTTTAAGTATTGTTGATAATCTAATATCGGTATTCCAGGTATTTAGCGCTGCAATCCTAGAAAATGGAAAAAATGGCACAGGAAGTGAAACCGATGATGAAAGGAAACGAAAAAAAAAATTGGATGATTGTTTTAATAGAAGTAAAATTAAAAAAAGGTCACCAAGCAAAGCAGGCAACGAAAACAAGGAAGATATGGAAAATGTTATGATTACAATAATGAAAGAGCTAATGAATAAAAACGATGAAATGTTTCAGGAAATAAAACAAATAAGGAAAGAACAACAACAAACCAATAAAGAGTTAATGGATGTAAAAGCAGAGAATCAAAAACTAAAAAAAGGAGTAAAACTGCTACATGAAAGAATGGAGCAACTGGAGAAATTTAGCAAAAAGAAAAGCTTGATCGTAACTGGGTTGAAAGTAGAAACAAATGATTATAAGAAATTAAAAGAAGAAATAAAAAATTTCATAGCCCAAGAGTTGCAAACACAAATAAAACTAAGAAGTGCAACAAAAATAGGAGAAACAGTATGCGCAATAGAAACAGAAGCTCTCACGGATAAAATGAAAATCCTAAACAAGAAACGTAAACTAAAACAGCATAAAGATTGGACATCGAAAGAAAAATAAATACAAAAGGAAATAACTAAAATAGCAAAGGACGAAAGAAGCAAAGGTAAGCAAACGAAAATCGGCTACAATAAATTAATAGTGAATGGCAAAATCTAGATATGGGACGAAGAGAGAGAACAGCTGGTAGAAAATTCAAAAAACTAATAAACGAAGAACAGCGGCTGAAATATGATATTGACATGGCAAAAAAAGACTCGGCAATGCAAACGGTTAACGAAAACAAAATAACGCACACAAAATAAAGAAAGAATCTCAATAAGAAGAAAAGAACAAAACCCATTAGAATGGGATCTTGGAATATTAGAACCATGCTGGCAGTAGGTAAGATGCAAGAAATAGCTCTTGAAATGAAAAAATACCAACTAGAAATCCTAGCCCTACAGGAAATACGATGGAAGAAAGAAGGAAAAATTGAGAAGAAAAACTTTAGCATGTATTATTCGGAGAAAACAAACAGGGAACGAATGGTACGGCAGTTATAGTGAACAAAAAAATGAGGGAAAAAGTGATACAATTCAAAGCAGTTAATGAAAGGATATCTTACATAAGAAAATAAACAAGCCAACATCTCGATAGTCAATTGCTATGCACGCACCGAAGAAGCAAACGAAGAAGATAAAGCAGAATTCTACGACATCCTGGAAGAAACCTGTGAAAATATTCCGAGGAATGACATATTAATAATATTGGGTGATTTCAATGCAAAGATCGGAAAGGAGGACTATAATCGTAACGTAGCTGGCAAAGAAACCATTCATGAAACTACGAATGATAATGGAGGAGAAATCTGTAACCTAGCAGCAGCAACAAACACATATATAGTTAGTACTGGGCATAAACATAAAAAAGAACACAAAATAACATGGATGATACCAGGAAGAATGGATGGAAACCAAATAAATCATACTCTAATTTCGAAAAAGTGGACACAAATAGTACAAGACGTAAGGTCATATAGAGGGGCAAATGGAGGTACTGACCACATATTGTTGATAGCAAAACTTAAGATTAAAATAATCAAAGTAAATAATCATGAGGAAGGAAAAAGGAGGAAATGGAATATAGCCAATCTGAAAACGGAAGAAACAAAGCAACAATATACAGAACAACTGGAACAGAAATTGGGTCAGTACGAGCACATAGAAATAGAAGGAGAATGGAAAAACATAAAGAACAGCATAATAGAGACAGCAGAACAAATAATAGGGTTTGATGAGGAATGTTCACAATAAAGTCAACTGAAGCACCTCGCAAGAAACAAATGGCTACAAAGTGCCGAACAGGAACAACTGGACCAATATAGAAAAGAAAAACAAGAAGCATTGAAACTCTATAGAAGAAAGAAGAACACATGTATCTCTGAACAAATGCAAGAATTAGAAACGAATAATAAAGACAAAAAGAAATTGTTCGAATAGATAAAACAACAATACAGTACCAAAAAATCTGTCCCAAAAATAAACAAAAAAGATTGGGAAAAACATTTCACGGACCTATACAAAACGACAATAAGGCATATTCAGAGGATGAGGATATGAGAGATAACAGAGATGAAGAGGAAGGCGCACGTACTTATCAGGAATTCATGGAGGTATTAAAACAACTAAAAGTAAACAAAACGCCAGGGACAGATGAAATCAACAACGAACTGATCATCAACCGAGGAGAGGAGCTCACGAAGCGAATGCACAAGTTAATGGTTACAATTTGGAAGGACGAAAGCATGCCCATAGAATGGAAAAACGGACACATCGCACCAATCTTTAAGAAAGGAGATCCAACTAAGTGCTGCAACTATAGACCAATTATGCTACTAAATACAACGTATAAGATATTGACCACAATTAATTATATTAATTATAAGAAACCCACTAAATCAATACACAGAAAAAATTATAGGACCATAACAACAGGGTTTTAGAAAAGGAACATCAACAATAGATGCAATACACGTACTGACACAAACAATTGAAAAAAGCTATGAACATGACATAGAATTACACATACTATTCATCGAGTTCCAACAGGCCTTCGACGGCATATACAGACAACAATTATTAAAAGAATTGAAAAAATGGAGATACCGGCAAAATTAATAAGACTAACTAGAATGACAATAAAAGACTCAACAGGAAAATGAAAACAAATGAGGGCGATACAAATGACATCAAAATAGAACTTGAAGTAAGACAAGGAGACAGTCTGTCAACGACAAACGACACTATTTAATATCGCTCTAGAAGGAGTAATTAGTGACACAGGGCTGAAAAAGACAATCATTCAAAGCTCAACACAGATCATAGGATATGCAGATGACCTGGGACTGGTAGCACGAGATAAAAAAAAAGACTAGAAGAGGCACTTTTAACCCTGGTAAGAGAAGCAAAGACGAGAGGATTAATAATCAATCAGAATAAAACAAAATATCTTATAAGCACAATAGACAATGTAAACAGAATAACAGAAATAAAGCTAGGTGAAAATACATTCCAGAGAGTAGATTGCTTCAAAGACCTGGGGGTGATGGTGGACGGCAAAAACGAAAGGAGTATAGAGATAAACGAAAGAATTAAAGCAGGTAATAGAGTATATCGGAAATATCACCGACTACTCAAGGACAAAAACCTGAGCAAAAAAACAAAATCAAAAATATACACAGCAGCAATCAGATCGGTGATAGCCTATGGAGCAGAAGTAATGTGCCTTAAGAAAAAAGACGAAGAAAAGTTAAGAATAGTTGAGAGAAAAAATATGAAAAGGATAGATGGCCCAGTAAAGAAAGAAACAGGGGAATACAGAAAGCTGATGAACCATGAAATAATAAATATAAATAAAGGAGAAGATATAGTAAAATTCATTAAAGCACAAAGGCTCAGATGGTTTGGGCACACACAAAGAAGAGGGGTAGAAGAACTGATCAGGAAGATAATGAACTGGAAACCAGTAAAAAATAGACCAAGAGGAAGACCAAAAATAAGATGGGAAGATCAACTGCTAGACGATATATCAAAGATGGAAATTGCAAACTGGAGAGAAAAGATTCAGGACCGGAGAGAGTGGAAGAAGATAGTAGAGAAGGCAAAAAAACATCACAACCTATGAACTACGACCTAAAGGAAAAGCGGACTAATTTACCGCGTGAAATGGATTAAAAGAGCTCATATTTGAGCGAACTATACTCTAACAAGAGTGAACGGTCCATATCATAATTCCAGGTATGTACCTGTATAAATTACCCTCCTTGAAGGTGGTGTAAAAGGTACTCATCATTTATGTATTGTCTTTTGGAAGGATTACTAGAGAAAATCCAAATAAATTTTGAAAAAATGGCTGAAATCGCTGAAATTCTTGTAACAGATTTCGTAATAAGTGAACATGGGTGTAAGTTATTGGTGGTAAATGACTTTAAATTTCACTTAAAGAAAGTGCTAAAAAGTGGAAAACATTTATGGTACTGTTCTGCATCTGGTTGCCAGGCAACCTGTTATACCGACGGTTAGTTTTTTTTAATATTTAGAGTAGTAACTATGATGGATATCAACAATTTGATGTCAAAAATGCACATTTTGCCATTTTTTGTCTACCAGTAAGAAGAAAAACATTCAAAACAAAATTTAAGATAACCGCATTGTAGAGCATGTAAAACAATTTAAACAAGGTTTTATAAATTTCGCTATACTTACTTGTTGCTTATAAAACTATAAATTAAGTCAGTTTAACGTTAATATAACTTATGTAAAAATACAACTTATATCTGGATATTACGTGAAATAGCTCAAAGAAATGAGTAAAAATACACGGTTTTGATGACACTCAGTGTAACTACGTAACAATTGTTTTAGTTTCTATATGGACGGAATAACAAAATTTATGTACATCTGACCAATTTCTCATTTTTATTATCTATTGACAATTTAAATGAAAAATAGCCGATTTTAAGAATTTTCGTCTATAAGTTACAATATTTTACCAAAAAACTGAAAAAAGAACCGATTAGTTTATTGAAATAGCCTTAAAATGAGTTGAAGTAAAATAGAATTGGAGCTTTGTTTATCAATAAACATTAATGAAAAGTATACATTTTCGATAGGCTCTGTGTTGGCTTAATCCGTAACTGTTCAAATTTATTTCTTACGTTTTAAGCTAACTACCTGAGGTACCCCTAAACCCTAAAAATGTCATCAAAACGACGATTTTGAAGCTCTTCCGATTGTATTAAAGAAGCTATTATCGATTCAAAAAAAAGTTGTGTATTTTAATTCTAACTTTCAACTATTTAATTAAAAATAAAGGGTTTCAGTTGAAAATTCAAAGTTGCTACACCCAAAGTTTTTTCGATATGCCGTCTAGGTCTCGAGATATTTGACAATCGCCTTTCTGGACAGAGCCCTTAAATAATGTAAATATTCTTATTCAAGCTAGACATAAGCCGAGTGAGAGAGCTGACCGTGAAATTCATATGCGATGTTTCCAAATTTACCGGATCTCAGGTTGTCTGCAAAATATATATTTAGCATATACACAACGGATCGCGTGCGCTGCCCTCTACAGCGGATTTAGTGGAACCACTGCAATATAAAATTCACCAAAAGGGGTGCAAAATGAGGTCCAGACAAAAATAGATTTCCTTGTACCCCAACCATTGTTACATCGAGATGTCACTATATACACGTGAATACAAGGTGAGATCCAAAATCGGATCTCGCCTTGCAAAACGGATCTCATCTTGTATAGCTTATGATACAAACGGATCTCGCCTTGATATGAAGACATTATATATATATATATATATATATATATATATATATATATATATATATATATATATATACAAACAACTAGTTTATTAGGATTGCAGTCAGAAGGTTGGCCAGGATGTTAAAGAAACACTCTTTTGACTTTTTGTCTAGCTTTCGGAATGGTTTTATTCCTTTTTCAAGACTCTGTAATATAGATAAAAAGAAATATGTAAATTTTTATAAAATATCACAATTCGTCAGTTCAACTTACTAGTCGTTGAGATTATTTAAAAGCTTTATGACCCTCAACAATACTAACACAAACATAGAATACAGAAAATAATGGACAAAATACATTCTAAAATTTGGTAAGGATGGTAAATTTTTATATTTATTCTATGACATCTTTTGATGGTGTGTTTTAACTCTGATACATAGAGAACAGAAAGAAAAAACAGTCAGATTAAAATGTAATTAGGTGTTTTTAATATTGTATTTATTTTCAAAAAACCAATAGGCCCATACTGGGTAATTTTTATTTTTAAATCTGTCTTAATGGTATGCAACCTGTTATGCACACAGATGTATTGTGTAGTGCATATGTATAAGAAATATTTATTTTATTTTTGATGTTTTTCCAGTAAGTAACAATAAATATTGCTCAGTTTATCTATGTCAGACTTTTTATTTATGCAAGACGTAGTGGATTTTATCAAACACATTTCCAAGAAAACACGTTTTGAATGGTTTGTTTCTTTGGCCAAAATACATGAATCTTTGAAATTAAACTCATGTTTCAAAGTTAATGCATGTTCTGTAAGTGCACATGCATTTATTTTATTGGTTTTTATATCACTACGATGTGAGATCACCCTACTGTGGAAATTGCGAGATGTTTCCCCGATGTATACGTTGTTACAATTGGAACACGGTATGGAATAAACAACATTCGAAGACTCTTGTCTTGTGAAGGGATCCTTTGTTTTTGAGTATAACTTAGATACCGTTTTCACGTTCCTAGTTGAAATTTTTAAGCCATTAACATTTCTGAAAATGTTAATTAGCTTAGGTGTCAGAACTGGAATGTAGGGCATTCAACACACCTAATAACATTTTAATCTGACTGTTTTTTCTTTCTGTTCTCTATGTATCAGAGTTAAAACACACCATCAAAAGATGTCATAGAATAAATATAAAAATTTACCATCCTTACCAAATTTTAGAATGTATTTTGTCCATTATTTTCTGTATTCTATGTTTGTGTTAGTATTGTTGAGGGTCATAAAGCTTTTAAATAATCTCAACGACTAGTAAGTTGAACTGACGAATTGTGATATTTTATAAAAATTTACATATTTCTTTTTATCTATATTACAGAGTCTTGAAAAAGGAATAAAACCATTCCGAAAGCTAGACAAAAAGTCAAAAGAGTGTTTCTTTAACATCCTGGCCAACCTTCTGACTGCAACCCTAATAAACTAGTTGTTTGTTTATATCGAGTCACTAATATCCAGTATTTCTTGTATATATATATATATATATATATATATATATATATATATAATATATATATATATATATATATATATATATATATATATATATATATATATATATAAACTTTAGTTTTCTATTGAGGTTGCAGTCATTTATTTCTAAGGGGCAGGGTAAGAGAAACTCTGTGTTATAATCAAGCTTTCGCAAAATTTATTTGCTTCGTCAGGATTAGAACGTGAGGTTTGTTCCTTAATTTGACATTTCTACAAAACATAAAATATCTAAAAAAATCTTTATCCTAATGGTTTTCAAGTTCCAATGTTTTAATTTTTACAATTCATGATAAAAAATATGATTTAATAATTTAGTTCTAAATTTGACTAATGCCAGAAAGACAATTAATATTGTCATATTTATATATTGATGCACGTTAAGTTGTGACTTCCGGTATACAGAAGAGGCTGTCTGGCTTCCACCTTTTCTACTTGGGATTATTTTTAAAAAATTGTATATTTGATAAGAGGGGGGGTGCTACGATAGATCTACATATTGAGGGGAAAGGATTTACCATAATAAATGTTGTATATATATAGGTATATACGGAAGCGGACATAATACGTTGTGGCTTCTGTAAATAGGGTAGTTCAAGTCGCGTTGTCACTTCCAGCGATGTTGTCATGTTTTTGGAAGTCACAACGTCTCTTCTGCCAAATTTACCTCGTAGTTTCAGCGTGATCTGTTATCTTAGAGTCTCACACTTGGCAGTGGGATTCATTGGTATCTAGCGTTCCAATAAGAATGTCTTCTTTTTAAAGTGCCTATCCGTTCCGGATGTTGGCGATCATCATGGCTATCTTGACTTTGTTTACCGCAGCGCGGGATAGTTCAGTGGTAGTCATGTTATACCACGTTCGTAAAGTTTACCACTTTTACCACGTCCTCTTTTACCACTTACCTTCCCTTGAAAAATCCGTTGGAGAAGGCGGTAACGTTCTTGATTTTTCATTACATGTCATTTTCGCATTGAAAATCGAAATTGGTTAATTGGCTTAATTGGTTAATTGGTTAAACGGCTTAATTCTATATATAAAATATCATTAATATTATATAGTTTAACTGTAATAATAATTGTTACAATAATTAAAACTATGCATTAGTCAATTACAGCTATTAATGAACATAATTCTGTGAATGAATATGAGTCTGTAATTCGGACCCCCGGATAATTACAGAGGAATTAATTTATTAAACACAACACTAAGTGAAAACAAACACACTGAATACATTTATAAGATTAGCAGAAGAACAACAAGGTTTTAGGTTGGGAAGATCATGTACCGACGCTATATTTATAATGAGGCAGATTCAAGAGAAATCAGTAGAATACAACAAACCGGCATACTTATGTTTCGTCGATTTTAAAAAGGAATTTGACAGAGTCAAATTAAAAGACGTTATCCATTTATTGTACGCAAGAGAGGTACCTCTAGGAATAATTAAAACGATCGAAAATATCTATCAGAACAACACGATCAGAGTAAAAGTAGATAAAGGACTAACTGACCCAATTGAAGCTGGCAATGGGATAAGACAGGGAGACTCCCTGTCTTGTTCTCTATTGTTCAACCTGATCATGGATGAAATAATAAAAAAAAGTAAGAACAAAAGAAGGATACCAAATGGGAGAAAAACAACTTAAAATAATCTGCTATGCAGACGACGCAATACTAATCTCTCAAAGTGAAGATGATTTACAACGTATGCTGCACCAATTTAATATAACCGCTAGAAAATTTAACATGTTGATTTCCCCAAAAAAGACTAAATGCATGGTTATAACAACAAATCTAGTTGTAAATTAGAGCTGGATGGTCAGATAATAGCACAAGTCATAGAGTTTAAATATCTAGGCATCACACTATCTAGCTCTATCTACGGAAAGCTCGAAACCGAAGTACAAGCTCAGGTGAATAAAGTAAACAGAGCCGCAGGCTGCCTGAATGACACAATATGGAGAAATAAAAATATCGGAAAAGAAATGGAAGGCAGAATTTACAAAAGAGTCCTCAGACTAATAATGACATACGCGACAGAAACACAACCTGATACAGAAAGGACAAAAAGAATGCTAGAAACAGCAGAGATGAAAACACTTTGCAGAGATGAAAAATCGATGGTAAGACACTATGTGATAGAGCCAGAAGTACAGATATAGGTATACGACAGAGATGCAACGTGGACAACATTAATAACTGGGTGAAAAACAGAAGAGTAGAATGGTGGAATGACCACAAAAGCCGAATGACAATAAACAGAGCAGTAAGGACGGCGAAAGACGGTTCCCCAACAGGAAGGCGATCAGTGGGAAGACCACGAAAACGATGGAATGACAACTTACTGGAGTCACATTGAAAAACAGACAGAGTTATGTCTACACAAAAAGATGAAGAAGAAGGATAAATGAATATAATGAATAAAATGATGCTAGGTAATAGTAATTTTAACAAATATTTTTAGTGATTTTATTTTAGCTCCAGGTTATTGTTGGAGTTGGAGTTTACTAACGACATTTTAAATTTAATAACATAATATTGAATAATAAAATATTATGAACAATATAAAGGTAGATACACTCCGGCCAAGAAAATCGAGCTTAGTAACAAATAAAAAACAAAATGTTGCAAATCCTATAATTGCAAAAAACGCTCAGGGAGTTTGTCAGTGATCCAAAGTCAGTGTCAGTGTCAGTTTTCTTTAACAGTAACAGTGATCCAAAAAATTTTTTACGGCACAAAAATAGCAACTGTAACAATTTGTTTAAAACATTTTTAGAATTTTTAAGTACTTATTTTCCGAGTTCTGTTAATATGATGTATTTCTGCACAAGTTTAAAGCAAAAAACTTTTAATAATTAGATACAATTATTCTATTATAGAGTGAACTCTCCCTTGGATGGACAGTAGTTGATCCGCATAAACTGTCCGTTTAAGGCAGGTGTCCGTTTAAGGGAAAAATAAATATGATATAATTAATTATTTTTAATGAGAAATAAGCCACAATTTTACTAAAAAAAATTATTTCATTAACGTTTCGACGCCCAAGTCGGGTGTCATCAAAATAAATATTACTAGAGTAACAATTGTATTACTAGAGTAATATTTTGTATTTTGACAACGACAAATATAAAAATGCCACAAGGAAATAGCTTCAGAACAACAATGAATATGTTAATTTAAAATTTTTAATAACTTTAATAACTAAAATTATTTCAGTTACTTTAATTATATGTACATATGGTTCAGATCAGGCACAAAATTTATTGTGAAATTTAATCCGAAAATAATTTACGAAATTTTTACCAAAACCCTAAGACCTACAAATTAATACAATGACGTCTATTGAACCCAAATATCTTAATTCGACAATTAAGTTAAGATTCATATTTCAGTCAAAACAGAAAAATTTATCGAGGCATTTATTATCAGAGTAATAATGGGGTCAGCAATTCTTTCATGGATCGACATACACATTAAAATTTTGCTTGCGTTGCTAACAGTTAAAAGATGTGAACAGATTTGTATTACATAATTAATATAGCGTAAACAGTATTCATACCTAATATCAAATATCACTCGTGTAAAAGATCTGTTAGCCCGATCAAGGAATACAAAACTTATCGAAAACCTCCAAAAAATAAATTAAGGATGAAAATTTGGGAATAGGTAGTTGAAATTGTCTATTATTATATAAGAAAATGTTTACAATTCTACATCTCCTCCATTTTACAAAAATGGAGGGGAATACACCCTTCTTGGGGTTGAAAATATACATTCAAAATAAGTCCGGAATTGGATAATATAACTAATTTTAAGCAACTTTTGTTCTATAGAGTTTTTTCACTAAGTCAATACTTTTCGAGTTATTTGCAAGTGAATATGTTCATTTTTATGCTTATGAACGGTTTTCCGCAAATAACTCAAAAAGTAAGTAGTTTATCGAAATACGAAATAGCAAAAATATAGCTTATAAAAAAGTGAAACAAATGGTTTACACATGAAGTCTGTTGACCCAGTAGAAGCAGAGTTGTAGCTAATGAGGAGTAGGTCCTTCTTCATCAAATTTCAAATCAAATGTTTCGACGTGAAATAACCAAAAAACGGAGCACTTTTCAGGGAAAATTAATTACAACTTTTTTAAAGTGTTTAAAAAAAGGTTATTTTTGTTTTTTAAAAGAACTTTTAACGTTAAAAGTAAGTGAGTTACGCTCAAAATATTGTTACGCAAATAAAAGGGCTCAACCCTTTTTATTTTTTGGTATAAAAATCGCGAAAATCACCCCCTAATTAGCATCTCAAATAAATTTAATCGTTACCGCTTCACACTTTACTTTTCTTATGTATTCTTTATATGATCTGTAAGTTTCATCGGTTCAAAGTGCTTCTTTTTGAAAAGGCTTTAGTTAAAATGGCTTGAACAAGTCACTAATCACGAGTGTATGCAAATTTTGAACAGTCTTAGCATAACCAATTTTTGTCTACCAGGAAAACAAAAAATCCAAAATAATCATAAAAGCAAAACGTACATTTTATTATTGTTTGAGATTTTTGGTATTACTAATAATTTTTCAGTTATTTTGAAAAAAAAAAGAAATTTTTTTCAAAATCAGAAAAAATTTTTTATTTTAAAACCAATTTTTTTCAAAATTGAACAGTTTGAACCAATAAAACTTATAGATCATTATAAAGAATACATAAACAAAATACCTTGTGAAGCAGTAACGATTCATTTTATTTGGGATGCTAATTAGGGGGTGATTTTCGCGATTGTTTTTACCAAAATATAAAAGGGAGCAAAAATATTTTGAGCGTAACTCACTTACTTTTAATCTTAGAAGTTAAATAAAAAACAAAAATAAACCTGTTTTTTAACACTTTAAAAAAATTTTTAATAAGTTTTCCCCGGAAAGTTTTTGGTTATTTCAATTTGAAATATTCGATTTGGAATTGGACGAATAAGGACCTACTTTTCATTAGTTACAACTCCGCTTCTACTGGGTATACAGATTTCATGCGTACTCCATTCTTTTCACTATTTATAAGCTATATTTTTACTAAGAATATCTTCTTCGATAAGATACTTACTTTTGAGTTATTTGCGAAAAACCGTCTAAAAACATGTTTTTTGTTGTTAAAAATGAATATATTCACTCGCAAATAACTCTATATTTTTCACCCCCGAGAAGGGGTATTCCCCTCCATTTTTGTAAAATGGAGGGTGTGTAGAGTAGTCAACTTTTTCTTATATAATAATAGACAATTTCAACTACCTATTCCCAAATTTTCATCCTTCCTTTATTTTTTTTGGGTCAGATTGTTCTTTGATCGGGCTATGTATCAATTTGAAACGATAAAAAATGACCTACAGTATCATACGCAAATCATGCGAAACATGGGTGCTGAAAAGTCAGAAACAGACCTTTTAGAAAGATTGAAGAGAAAAATGCTAAGAGCAATATAATATGGTGGTGCGAAAATAGATCAGTGGACAAGAAGAACCAATAAAGAATTGGAAGAACTGTATAAAGAGCCAACGATAACGATGACGATCAAAGCACAGAGAATAATATTTGGGGCAAATCGAAAGAATGAGAAGTAAAAGAATGCCAAAATGGTACTCTTACGTAGACCATAACAAAAGAGAAGGAAAGGCAGGCCAAGAGAAAGATGGAAGGACAGTGTGTACGAAGACCTGAAGAAAAGTAACATTGAGAGATGGAAACAACTAGCAGTGAACTGAAGGAGAGGGAAGTAGGTGGTGAAAGATTGTATAAATGGACTGAATTGTAATTATATAAAATTTATAAGACTAAAATAAAATGTAATCAGAAATGTAAACGTTTTATTCCTAGGCCAACAAGGAATATTGAGCTTAATAAATAATAAAAAATGTAGTTTTATATCGTAAAATATTTGGAAAAAGTTCTTCATTTTATATTTACTATCCACATTTGCGGATACGTGCTGTCGTGCACGGATGGGTGCTTTCGCCACAATTATTCACTCCCAACTGTACTCCCAACTAATATTTCAGAAGGCACTATGGGAAAGAATTGAAGGTGTAAGGATTGGAGGGAGCATCATTAATAACATAAGATTTGCAGACGATACCGCAATCATGGCAGAGAATATAGACAATTTACAAATTCTCCTAGATATCATTAACAGAGAAAGCAAAAAGATGGGACTAACAATGAATATAAATAAAACCACATTAATGGTGATCTCAAAAAACCCTGTTGACAACATACATCTGACATTGGAGGTAAACCGATAGAAAGAGTCGAGGGGTATAAATACCTAGGAGCAATTATAAACTCACAATTAGATCAAGATGAGGAAATAAAGGTAAGAACAGAAATAGCTCAAAAAGGATTTATAAAATTCAAGTTAATGTTTACAAATAAGAAATTGAGTATGGACATTAGATTGAGGTTCGTCGAATGTTATGTTTGTTCGCAACTACTATATGGGGTAGAAGCTTGGACTCTAAAAGCACAATCCGTAAAAAAATTGGAGGCATTCGAGACGTGGCTGTATAGGCGTATTCTGAAAATTCCTTGGACTGCAAAAGTCTCAAACGAAGAAGTGTTAAGAAGAATTGGACATGGCAGGAAGCTTATGAACACAATTAAAATAAGAAAAACATCGTATCTGGGCCACATACTTTGTAACTATAAATACTCTCTGCTACACGTCATCATTCAAAGAAGAGTAGAGGGGAAAAAGGTTTGGGAAGAAAGAAGAAATCTTGGCTGAGGAATATCAGAGATTGGACTAACCTCAGTGTTGAACAGATATTTCACTTTGCAAAAGACAGAGAAGCGTTTAAAAAGGTGATCGCCAACCTTGGTTAGAAGATGGCATAAGAAGAAGAAGAAGATCCGCATTTACACATCATTTTTACTGTCAACGTCCCTTGTTGAGTGTCAGTTGTCAGTTGAAGGGTACAGGTTCATATATCGCCGAATTATTTTTGTTTGAAAAACCGACCATATAGAGGAGGTGCCCGGCAAAGAGAGGTGTCCGTTAAGAGAGAGTTTACTGTATTTCATATTATTACTAGAATTTATTACTTTATTAGAACTATTTATCACTTTTGATTCATTGTTTCAATTTGTTTGTGTGTTTTTATACTTTTACTTACTTCCGAAGTAACAATCACTAAAATTGACTTTTCAGCCTAGGTCCAAAATACCTATACGCGATTTTCGGCAATTTCGTGAAATGAAAATATTTCCCTAAATTTATTTTTTAATAAGGTTTTTAAAAAATAATTTAGATTATTTAATGGACACTTTGAATTTTGTACATGTATAATATACTAATTATAGAGATAATATATTTAATTTAACGCTAACCGGAAAAAGATTAAGAAGCAGTCCAGAAATGCCTAGAAGTAACAAAAGACAAACAAAACTTGGTGAGTACTGGTTAAGTAAACCTATAACAACACAAAATCAATTTGAAGCACTAAGTTCAATAGATGAAAGTGACAATTTGGAAGACACAGTTAAAAATACAGATGCAAAACCAAAACCACCTCCAATATTTGTATCAGGCGTGCAGATCTGCAAGCCTCTTATCGATCTATTGCAACAAGTAGCAGAAAATGATTTTATCACTAAAGCTATCAACAGCGAACAAATAAAAATTCAACCAAAATCAGACAAAGCATACACCGCCATAATAAATGCTCTAAAAACAAAAAACACGGACTTCCACACTTATAAACCTAAAACTGAAAGACACTACCGAGTGGTTCTTAAAGACATGCACCCCACGACAAATTTAGAAGAGATAAAAGAAGATCTTAAAACCAAAAACCATAATGTTATAAATATATGGAATATACTACACAACCAAACTAAAAAATCGCTGCCTATGTTCTACATTGATCTAGAAACAAAAGATAATAACAAGGACATCTATAACATTAAACAAGTAATGCATTCCATAGTAGAATTCGAAGCACCGCATGTCAAGAGAATAATTCCGCAATGTAGTAGATGTCAAAAATACAACCACACAAAAAACTTCTGCAATAAACAACCATGCTGTGTCAAATGCGCAGAACCTCATTACACTAAAGAATGTCCAAGGAAAACCAGAGGCAGTAATGTTAAATGTGCTAACTGTGGTGAAAATCACCCCGCAAATTATAGAGGGTGTGAAGTTCACAAACAATTACAAAAACTTAAATTCCCTAACTTGAGACGACACAACGCGAGGACAAACCAAGATAGAACTACAACAGTCAACTATGTGCAACCTGGAATAACATACGCACAAGCAACGCAAGCAGTTAACCAGCAAGCCTCCAACCAAACTACTACACAACATATACCAAATCAAACTAATAACCACACAGACATGTCAGAACTGAAAGACATGTTAAAAAAACTGACGGAACAAATGAGCACTATGCTCAACCTCCTGACCATGATTCTCAACCAGAAATGACTCAGTTACTAAAGCTAGTATTATGGAACGCCAATGGCTTAAGTCAACATGTAGAAGAATTAAAACTATTTATTAACACACAAAAAATTGACATAATGCTGATTACAGAAACTCATTTTACATCCAAAAACCACATCAATATTCCACGATTTACAACTTATCATACGCAACATCCCAACGAAAAAGCACATGGAGGCACTGCAATAATAGTTAGTAATAAACTAAAGCACTACGAAATACAAAAACATGAATGCGACTATCTACAGGCCACCAGCATTGTTGTGGAAGATCAACTAGGCCCACTAACAGTATCAGCTATATACTGTCCGCCAAAGCACAATAACAAAACGGAACAGTTTGAAAATTTCTTTAAAACATTAGGAAATAGATTTATAGCAGGAGGAGATTTTAATTCTAAGCATACTACCTGGGGATCCAGAATTATTACCACAAAAGGCAGAGAACTTCTTAAAGCTATAAATGCGACCAATGCAAATTACCTCACCACAAGGGAACCAACTTACTGGCCTACCGACAATGCAAAAATACCTGATCTACTCGACTTTTATATTGTTAAAGGAATTAATGTTAAATTGGCAAAAGTAGAATCTTGTTACGATCTACCCTCTGACCACTCTAGCGTAATCGCGACATGGTATGCACAAATAACAAACAGTACTAAACAACCATCACTATACAGTAACAAAACAGACTGGAGCATTTTCAAGACTAAACTAGATGAACTAATTGACATAAACATCCCATTGAAAACAGAAAGTGACATCTACGCAGCAGTAGAAAATCTTCAGAAATCTATACAAGAAGCTGCTTGGTATGCTACCCCTGACTGCTACCAAACAGAATTGAAAGAGAATTGCCCAACTGTAATAAAGGAAATGATTGCTAGAAAGAGAAAAATAAAGGAAGAGTGGCGAAGAAAAAGAACACATGAGAACAAGGCGAAATTAAATAAAATCACCAAGGAAATTAAACTACAATTGCATAATATCAAAAATAACAAAATACAAGAATATCTTACAGGTTTATCAGCAAACGCAGATAGTGAATATACCCTTTGGAAGGCCACGAGAAAAATCAAACACCCGAGACAACAAATACCACCAATACGAAACCAAGAGGGAAACTGGTGTAGAAATAATAAGGAAAAAGCCGAAGCATTTGCAAATCACCTCACTAATGTATTCCAGCCACATCCCATGGAAGATGGTGACACAGAGGAAGAAATAAATGACTTCCTGGAATCGCCCTACCAGATGGATTTACCTATACAAAAAATCACCACTAAAGAAGTTAGAAATATGATCCAGCATGAAATCAGTCCAAAAAAAGCTCCAGGGTATGACCTGATCAACGGGAAAGTACTGCAGCAATTGACATGCAAAGGTCTGAAAATGATAACGCAAGTATTTAATGCAATATTTAGGCTAGGTTACTACCCAGAACAATGGAAAGTTGCTCAAATTATTCTCATACCTAAGCCAGGGAAAAATAAAACTCAGGTGACTTCATACAGACCAATAAGCCTGCTACCTGTTCTATCAAAAATTTTGGAAAAACTTCTCCTTAAACAATTATCCCCAGTTATAGAAGAAAGGAAACTAATTCCCCAACACCAATTTGGGTTCAGAACACAACACGGAACGATAGAACAGGTACATAGACTGGTAAAACACATCAGAAGTGATCTAGAAAATAAAAGGTATTGTTCTGCTGCATTCCTGGACATTGGTCAGGCCTTCGACAAGGTATGGCATGCTGGTATGCTCTTTAAACTAAAGAAAAACCTTCCTCATCCTTTTTATCAAATCCTAAAAAGCTATATTTCCAACCGACATTTCCTAGTCAAGCAGGATAATGAATACACAAGCCTAAGACCAATAAAAGCCGGAGTACCACAAGGAAGTGTCTTGGGACCGATATTGTACTTGCTCTACACTGCTGACCTACCCACAAGTAACAAAACAACGTGTGCAACTTTTGCTGATGACACTGCTGTACTAGCCTCTCACCATGATCCAAATACAGCATCCAGAACCCTTCAGAAAGACCTTAATAATATACAAATATGGCTTAAAAAATGGAAGATAAAGGCGAATGAGAGTAAATCCATCCACGTAACCTTCACCATGAGAAGACAAACATGTCCATCTGTAACACTAAATGAAACTCAACTCCCACAAACCGATACTGTCAAGTACCTAGGAATCCATCTTGATAGGAGATTAACTTGGCAAAAACACATTTTTACAAAAAGAAAACAACTAGGAATAAAATTTCGAGAAATGTACTGGATCATCGGTCGTAAATCTCAACTATCACTTGAAAACAAACTGCTGATATATAAAACTATATTAAAACCAGTGTGGACCTATGGTATCCAACTTTGGGGGACAGCCAGTCAAACTAACCTAGAAATATTGCAGAGATTCCAGAACAAAGTCCTTAGAACAATGCTGAATGCCCCTTGGTACGTGCCAAACTATGTGATAGAGCAAGACCTCAATGTGCCATCCATAAAAACAGTAATAACGGAATATTACAAAAAATATTCCAAGAGACTAGAATCTCATCCAAATGAGTTAGCCAGCAACCTTACTGATGACCACAATGATGTACGACGCCTGAAGAGATTCAAAGTAGTAGATCTAGCAAGAAGATTCGAATAATCTGTGATAACTAAACTTATTTTAATTTGTTTTAATTTAATTTATGTAAAGAGGGTGATCACTGGATCTCCCTCTACAGGTCAAAATTTTCAATTTTTGTCAAATAATTTACCTATTGTTCTCAGTTGAGGACAGATTGTAAATATTACAACATTAAATAAAAAAAAAAAAAAAAAAAAAAAAAACGCTAACTATGAAAGTAAAGCAGATCTGTTATTACTCATATTTAAATAACAGCTGCACAAAATACTACGACCGCAAATCTATAACAATTAAATGTCTGGCGTCTGGGAACGTTTACACAGCGTTGCCAAATAACGGAAGTCACAACGAGCGGTGTGGTATACGGAAGTCCCTACGCGTTGTGTATATCACGTGTATTCTCGTACGGGAGCGACACTAGCGCTGATGATATACCGTCGTACTAAAATCTGATCTTATGAGTATATTAGATGCGATGTGACTTCTAGTGAAATTTTTGATATAAGCCTTCTAATACCATCTAGTAGCCAAATTCGTAAAAATTTAGGCAAAACGTTGTGACTTCCGAAATCGGAAGTCATAACGGTATATATGAAGTGACAACGTATTACGAGTATCTACTTTGGAAGTTACATGGATACATGTATCAATATATATATATATATATATATATATATATTAATGTGATATTCAAAGATCGGTGTGCTCAAAGCACTTGATTAGATAATTAACTAATTAATTAAATTTAATTTTAATGATGCACTTATGATTTAATCACACTATTTAATGCTCTAATCTCAGGGTTTTATATTCTCGTGCTTCAATATCTCCTTTGCTTTACATATGATAAATAAGGTCAAAGATTAACGGAATAAAACACATATATGGTACAAAAGCATCTATTGAAATAAATTCACCCTCAAAATATCCTCTAAAAATAATATCTCCTATTCTGATTATTGAAATAACCCTACCACTATCTAAAGTACTTATTGAAATTTGCGTTATGAATAATTCTACAAAAAAAATAAAACTGTCTCTCGGATGATGAGTTGTCCAAATTCTTGTCTCTGGTCGCCAACAATTTACTCTTAGCAGCCCCCTATGTAGTCAGCAATCTCGCAACAAATTATTGCAAGCCTATTGTCATTAATGACCCCCTACAGATGCACGTATCTTTCAAAAAACAATGCTAGCCTTTTCTCCTCTCGATAAACTGAATCTATTTCTCGTTCCGGCATGCAACGGTGACTCTTGGAATATAAGTAGAACAATATAACTTACAATGCTTTACGTGATGAGCTTCCGTCAGGACACTTATTTCAACAAACTCACAACTATTCACTTATCTGCCTTACTACTTCAGGAGACTCTTAGAGATCACCACTAGTCGACTTAACGATCATTTAACAACTGACTCTTCTTCCACCCTCTAACATTTCGCTAAACTCCCATTCTTCATACCTAGCCCCTCCTTTTTCCTTCTTCACCAATCCGAGTTCCTCAATTTTATCCCCATCTACCTTTCAGATAACAAACACCAATTTTCCCTACCATTAGAAATTTCCTAAAACTAATTACATGCCAATCGGTTTTTTTTTTCCTTTCTTAATATCTAAACAAAGATTACATTCATTTAAATTTCTAAATACAATTGTTCCCTCGCCGCAAAAGTCCATTTGGGAAACCCGGTCTCATTGTCCAAACACATAACCACTTTCTTATCATACTAACTGTACAAAGAAAATACTTAATCCCTATTTAAATTTTGTTTACCTACGGCCATCCAAAGATAATTGACTTTCATTTCTTCGAAATGAATTTTGGTATATTTTTATTATATGTTTTAACTTTTCTAAAATATTAAGATCGAAACCATATTAATTCAAATTTTACATATCTTAACAACTCCCCGCCATTTGATTTGCCGAAAAAATTCTGTTATTTATTTAAATGACACAAGTTTTTTTTAGGATCAAATTATTCCATTATGTTACCAAACTCTACTCATGATACTTATAAATGTCGTGAATGTTAAAAATACCCCGTATCTTGCCTGTCTCTATATGCGCTAATTCATAACTATTTACCCCATTTTCCGTATTGACCCTATATGGACCTTCAAATACCGGCATCAATTTAGCACAAATACCATTTTGTAAATTGGACACCCTCAGTGCCCTCACTAAAACTTTATCCCCTTTCTGGAATGTAACCGGCCTTCTTCTTCGGGTCCTCTCTTGCCTTTGGAGATATTTCTCTCCACTTCGTCTCAATCTTCGTTGAACCACCTCGATCACTTCTTCGTATTGTCTGGGGGCGGTGTCTTCCCACGGTCTCGTAGGCATTGTTCCTTTCATTACATATAAAGGCGTCTCCTTGGTAACCGTATTTGGTGCACAGTTCAAATACGTCTCTATTTCAAACACTTTTCTGTCCCAATGTCGATGATGTTCTTCCGCAGCAATTCTTAGAAATTTTGTGACTTCTTGTATAAAACGCTCTGATGGGTTGCTCTGTGGATGTCGGATGCTTACAAATTTTGTATTTATGCCTCTCTCTCTTAATTCCCCTTTAAAACGGTCATTCCTAAAGTATGTCGCATTGTCCAACAAAATATTGTCTGGTCTTCCCACTGTTTCGATAAAATCGTCTATCTTCCGAAGTATTTCAGCTCCTTTCGTGGTTCTACATGGGTACAGTTTTAAATACTTTGAGAAAACATCCACCATAACTAATATGTGTTTATTCCTCTGTGTTGTTGTTATTAAATCGCTCAACATATCAATGGCGACAATATCCAGTTTCTTCCGAGCTATGACGTTTTTTGTGATGTTTTCGTTTTTGAAATTCTTACTTTTACACTTTTGGCATGTCTCGCAATTTCGAGTCATCTCTTTGGCTATTGTATAGTCCTGTCGACAAATGTAGTTCTCCCTGAACATAAGCCACACCTTCCTGCTTCCAATGTGTCCGTTGTCACAGTGTAATTTTGCTAAAACTTCTTTTGCCATCTGTTCCGTGATTACATATAGTTCTTTACCATCGACCCTCTTAAAATATAAGTTATCTTCTTGTTCGGCCCTTTGCTTTTCTCTTTCATCCAGTTGTTCCTGATTTTCCCTGATCTGAGCCAAAGAAAATAAGCCTGCTTCTTCTCTCATTATGTTCATGCCAACGTGGAGAGTTTTGTGGTCCTCTTTGCGGAATTGTTCATCTCTCGTCAACGCATCAGCCAAGATATTGTCAGTTCCTTTGATATATTTAAATTCAAAATCATACTCTTGAAGTAAAAGAATGCCCCTATGAATTCTATTATTTACCAGCCTATTTTTCATTATATGTACCAAAGCTGCATGGTCTGTTTCAACGGTGAATTTTGCCCCTAGTAGGTAAAACCGTAATTTATTTACACAAAATAACACACTGGCGAACTCTAATTCAGTAACGCTGTACTTTCTCTCATATGTTTTGGTTACACGGGAGACAAAACAGATTGGCACCTCTACATCGTCTTGGATCTGTGATAACACCCCTGCGAATTTTGTTATGGAAGCATCGGTCCGGAGAATGAAAGGTTGATCATATCTTGGGTGGTGTACTCTTACAGCTGTGGAGAAAGCTCCTTTTAAATTTTTGAAAGCCATTTCTTGTTCCGTTCCCCATTTCCAGCTAACATTTTTCTTAAGTAATGCTATCAACGGTATTTCTTTTGTGCTGATGTCTGGTATTAGTTTTTTGAAATAGTTTACCATTCCCAAAAATCCCCGCAATGTTTTTAAATTGGTTGGCCTAGCGTAGTTATTTATAATTTCGATTCTATCTTCTGCAAGACTAATCCCTTTTGTGTCTAATTTGAATCCTAAATACAGTATTTCCTTTTGGAAAAACTGACACTTTTGAATATTTAATTTCAATCCCGCTTGATCCAGTTCTTCTAGCACAGTGTGAATATGTCGTAGATGGCTTGTTATATCTGGTGAGAAAATTAATAAATCATCTATGTAATGTACAACAAATTCTTCATGCCTATTTAAGATTGTGTTCAATGCGCGAACCAAAGCAGCGCATGCACTCTGTAGGCCAAATGGTACCACCCTAAATCGGTATACCACTCCGTCGATCGAAAAAGCGGTATAATTTCGACATTTCTCTGCCAAAGGTATTAACCAAAAACTATGTTTCAAATCGATTTTGGAAAAAATGTGTGACCCTGTGATTCGTCCAAATATGGCTTCGATGTTCAAAGGCGCTTCGTATTGCGCGATTGTGTGTGAATTAATGTTTCTTGCATCTAAACATAATCGCAAATCACCACTCGATTTTTTAACGCATACTATCGGGTTGATATATGGAGAGTCACATCTTTCTATCACCTTGTCTTCGATCATTTTTTCAATTTCCTGTCCGACGCTTTGCCTGTATTTATACGGGATTGGATATGTCTTTGATTTAAAATTTTCTAAGTTTTTAACTTTAAAAGAATGTTCATAATTTTTAGCCACTCGGCTTTCTTCATTAATCAAATCTCCATAATTTTCTAGAATCTTCTCTACTTCCTTTTCCATGTTTTCTCCACATTTTAATTTTCTTTCATCCTCATTTTGTTCGCATGTGTTCACTGTCCATAATATTTCTTCATAAAATTCTGGATTCTCGTCCATTATTGCCATTTCTTCTCTGTCCTCATCCTTTATTTCTTCTTCTGTTTTTTTTTATCTTCAATTTCCATTTGGTATCCCGAGCACCATGTTTCTACTGCTTTCATTTCTCTTATGAGAACTTCCTTTTCTTCCTGCTTCCTTTCTGTTTTATCGTCGATTGCCGACAATTCTTCCGTATCTTCGATTTCCTGTCTTTCTCTTGTATCCACCGTGTTTTCCTTCTTTCTTTTTGAACTCTTCTTCTTTTTCTTCCTTCTTTTTTTTTCTGGTTGATTTTTCTCTTGTACTTTCGGTTTTTCCTCTACAGTCATATTGATTTCTTTATGTTTTTCCTGTTCATTTATCTTTTCAACAATTATTTTCCTCTCTATTTCCGTTTCTTCTTCTATGTTGTCTGGTTCTGCTTTGATTTCCAGTTGATTCTCCGAAAAATTTATGGTGATATGTTTTTCACTCAATTCATCAATTCCCGCTATCATATCATGGTTTAAATCTTCGATCACCACACATTGCATAATATAGTATTTGTCTCCCACTCTGATCCGCACTCCCAAACCTTCATTTACTGTCGTCAATTTTTTTTTGTTTGCACCCACTAAAACAACCCTAGGAATTTTATACACAAATCTGTCCAAATTTAATTCTTTTACTAGTTTCTTATTGATTAACGATATCTCCGATCCAGAATCAATCAAAATTTTAATCGCTTTATGTTTTATAAATGCATCTAAGAATATTAAATTTGAATTAGAACTTTGTCTTTCATTTCCCGCCAACTGTATAAACTCTCTCGGATGACAAAATATACCGGAGAGTTGTTTATGTTTGTTCAGTGGATGCTTTATTGAAAATCCTGTCTGGATTCATTGCATACATCTTCTTCCTCGTTTTCTATTGTTACATGATTCATCTCCCTTCTATTTTGTCGTTGGAAATTCTGATTGTTTCTGCCGTCCCTTTGTTCGTTCGTATTCCTAGTCGGAGGATTTTGTGCATCTCTGTTTCTGTTGTGATTTTCATATGTTCTATTTTTTGCGTGATTCCTGTTATCATAATTTTGTTGTCTATTGTAATTTTGGTATTCTCTCGGCCTATCTTCGTTTGTTGATTGGGCATGTCGGTTTCTCTGGTCATAATTTGATTGATACCTTCTTGCCGGTCCATTATATTGTTCATGTTGTCTTCTGTTTCGCATTTCTCTTCTTTTTGCTTCCCTTACTTGAAGGAATTGGCACAAACTATCAATATCTTGATAGTTTCTCAAAATCACGTGGTCCTCCAGCGTTTCTTCGAAATGTCTGCTTATCATTTCTACCAGTTGTTCGGTAGAGTATTTGTAGTCTAGATATTTGGAATTGTTATATATCTGCAAAGCATATCTTTCTTCCGATATTCCCATTTTCTCGTGATATCTTCCATTCTGTAGCTCTTGGTTGATTTCCCTCTGTTTAACTTTCCCCCAGAAATAGTTGAGAAATTTATTTTCGAAATCTGTCCAATTTTCAAACTCATCTTCTTTACTTTCATACCATAACGCTGCTCCTTCTTTCAGATGGTTTCTAATTGTTTCTTTGCAGTCGTCAAAATATCTAATATGTTGCAATTTGGTTTTCAAATTTTTAACAAATGGTACTGGGTGTGTTTTTCTAATATCCCCTCCAAATTGTATTTTCGCGTCGCTTGTACCAAGGATAATCATTTCCCTTCTTTCTCCACAATTCTGTTGATTCTTGAGTTCCGCAATTTGTTTTTCGTTTTGCTTAAATTTTTCTTCTATTTCTCGCCTGTCTTCTTGTATTGCATTTTCAAATTTGCTTTCTAACTGTTCTAATTCCATCTTCTGCACAGTCTTAATATTCTTCATTTTAGTTTCTATTTCTTCTCGTTGCATCTTCAGTTTCCTTTCTGTTTCTTCTCTAACTTTTTCTAAACAGGCTTTCACTTCATTTTCATATTTTTCCAAACGCTTTTCCAATTTGCCATCATTCTCTTCCAATTTCTGTTCTATTCTCTGTGATATTTCTCTTTGTGTTTCTTCCATTTTTTGTTGTGTTATTTCCATGGCTCGTTTTGCTTCCTGTTGATTTTTCTCTATTTTTTGTTGTGTTTCTTCCATGGCTCGTTTTGATTCCTGTTGATTTTCTTGCATTGTCCTTTTTGTTTCCTGTTGATTTCTATCCATTTGTTGTGATTGGAGTTGCATCAGTTGCAATAGTTTCTCTATTCCTGTTAATTCCTGTTCTTTTCTCTCCATAATCGTTGTATCTCCTTCATTATCCAATCCTTCTTCAACAATTTTTTCCTCTTCTCTGTTTTCTTGCATTTTGCTTTGCCTCCTTGTGGTCGACATGTTGTTTCTTTTCGTTACTGTTTTCTTTGTCCCCGCCAAATGTGAAATTTTACAACACTCTATAAGTTGCAGAACACGACAAATATTTCTCCCCAAATTTAATAAATTTTCTCCACAAATATCAAATATGCAATCAGTAAATTTCAAAATAAATATCAAATGTACGATTGGTAAAAAAAAATCAAATAATTCAATGGCAGTAAATATCAAATACCTACGATCAATCCATAAATCAAAATTATTTTTACACCTGGAAAAATTGTCAAATTATCTCTGGATCACCTGTAGTTATTCCTTATCTCTTTCCCTACCATCAAATGCAAAGCTGCGATATTTTTAAGCCACCACGTTCTGGGCTCCAGTTAATGTGATATTCAAAGATCGGTGTGCTCAAAGCACTTGATTAGATAATTAACTAATTAATTAAATTTAATTTTAATGATGCACTTATGATTTAATCACACTATTTAATGCTCTAATCTCAGGGTTTTATATTCTCGTGCTTCAATATCTCCTTTGCTTTACATATGATAAATAAGGTCAAAGATTAACGGAATAAAACACATATATGGTACAAAAGCATCTATTGAAATAAATTCACCCTCAAAATATCCTCTAAAAATAATATCTCCTATTCTGATTATTGAAATAACCCTACCACTATCTAAAGTACTTATTGAAATTTGCGTTATGAATAATTCTACAAAAAAAATAAAACTGTCTCTCGGATGATGAGTTGTCCAAATTCTTGTCTCTGGTCGCCAACAATTTACTCTTAGCAGCCCCCTATGTAGTCAGCAATCTCGCAACAAATTATTGCAAGCCTATTGTCATTAATGACCCCCTACAGATGCACGTATCTTTCAAAAAACAATGCTAGCCTTTTCTCCTCTCGATAAACTGAATCTATTTCTCGTTCCGGCATGCAACGGTGACTCTTGGAATATAAGTAGAACAATATAACTTACAATGCTTTACGTGATGAGCTTCCGTCAGGACACTTATTTCAACAAACTCACAACTATTCACTTATCTGCCTTACTACTTCAGGAGACTCTTAGAGATCACCACTAGTCGACTTAACGATCATTTAACAACTGACTCTTCTTCCACCCTCTAACATTTCGCTAAACTCCCATTCTTCATACCTAGCCCCTCCTTTTTCCTTCTTCACCAATCCGAGTTCCTCAATTTTATCCCCATCTACCTTTCAGATAACAAACACCAATTTTCCCTACCATTAGAAATTTCCTAAAACTAATTACATGCCAATCGGTTTTTTTTTTCCTTTCTTAATATCTAAACAAAGATTACATTCATTTAAATTTCTAAATACAATTGTTCCCTCGCCGCAAAAGTCCATTTGGGAAACCCGGTCTCATTGTCCAAACACATAACCACTTTCTTATCATACTAACTGTACAAAGAAAATACTTAATCCCTATTTAAATTTTGTTTACCTACGGCCATCCAAAGATAATTGACTTTCATTTCTTCGAAATGAATTTTGGTATATTTTTATTATATGTTTTAACTTTTCTAAAATATTAAGATCGAAACCATATTAATTCAAATTTTACATATCTTAACAATATATATATACAAGCTATACGCTCCCGAGGAAGCTGAAGCTGTTTTCACTTGCAAGATCCTTTTTGAGGGGGATCATCCCATTCTGAGTTTGGTTTTACAGTTGCTGGTGTGACTTCGCTGTTTCCACTACCTTTCTCCATTCTTCTCTCTCTTTGATTTTCCTTCCTATATTTCTAATTTCCATACTTCTTAAGTCTTCTTCCACTTGTTGTCTCCACATGAGTTTAGGCCTGCCTCTGGTTTTTGTACCTGGTGGTATCCATTCAGTTATAACTTTTAACGGATTGTTCTGCTGTTTTCTCATTATGTGTCCATACCATCTAATTCTCTGTGCTATTATTGCTCTAACTATGTTCTCTTGACCCATCCATTCTTGTATTTCGTGGTTCATCCATTGCCTTGCATCCTCTTCGTTTTCCCTCTTTGGTCCCAGAATTTTTCTCATAATTTTTCTTTCAAAAACTTTCAGCTACTCTTCTTCTCTTGCTGTTAATGTGGATGTCTCCAAAGCATATAGCACTATTGGTCTTATGGTCGTTTTGTAGATTTTCATTTTTGTATTTCGGCTTATCTTCTTATCTTTGAAATTTTTTTATTTCTGTAGAATGCTTTGTTTCCTGCTTGAATTCTTCTTTTCATCTCTACACTTTCATTTCTTCTGTTGACTGATACTCCCAAATATTTGAACGTTTCAACCTCTTCGAAGCTGTGTGCGTCTATTGTCATTTCTGTCAGATGCGTCTTCTTTTTTTTACTTACATTCATGTATTTTGTTTTATTTTCATTTATTTGCAGTCCTCTCAGTTTGGATTCGTTTTCTATTTCTTGGAAGGTTTTCTTTAATGCCCTTTTATCTGTTGCTACTATGGTTATATCGTCCGCATATCCAATTATTTGTACTGTATTTTTATTTATAGTTCCTGCGTTTGACAACTTTTTTATTATCTTGTCTAATGATAGAATAAATAATACCGTTGAGAGCGCATCTCCTTGTCTTACTCCATTTGTTATTTTTATTATTTCTGTTCTCTCTCTTCCGGTGTCTATTGTTGCTTGGGAATCTCGCATTGTCATTTCTATCATTCTTATAATTTTATTTGGTATTTTGCTCTCTTGTAAGTCTTGGATCATTTTTCTTCTACTTAGTTTGTCAAAAGCCTGTTTAAAGAAGAATATAATATAGTATAAATACCACCATCCCTTATATGTAGTTACAGTTTTAAACAGTATATTTCATATAACGTCGGCACCGATCGCAAGAAAAAATATCAGAATAAGTGACGAAGTAGTGAGCGAAAGTTTGAGTTCTATAGAATTTCTATCCGATCCATCTTTCGTTACACTAATTCGGGAGTGACTTTTCTGGGTAATGCCCGAGTGAAATACGAGGACATATCGGATTGTGAAGCGAGAAGAATTTCTTGAGTTAAGTGATGTGGGTGAGGAAGGAGATGTTTCAGATTTGCGTGATATGAATAGTGCGAAAGAACATGAAATGGATTACGTGGATGTGAGTGATGAAGATGAGAATGAGTGTAACAAGCCAGAACAGGGCGAGACAGAATATGTAGCTGATCCAGAACAGGGCGAGACAGAAGATTTGAGTAATCCAGAACAGGGCGAGACAGAAGATTTGAGTGATCCAGAATAGGGCGAGACAGAAGATTTGAGTGATCCAGAACAGGGCGAGACAGAAGATTTGAGTGATCCAGACAGAACAACATAGAAGAAATGGGTGAAGCAACAAATGATTCTTTTACCCAAAATGAATATAACTGAACAATGGAACCCTTACTTAACAAGGTTAGAAAAATAAATGAGAAGGAATTTCGCATAAAACACAAGAAAAAAAACAACCTGGAAAAACAGGTAAAAAAATAAGTTTAAATTAATAGCTTTAAATAAACAATTAACAAAATAACAAAAACTAGAATCTGAGAAATTAGAAAAAAATTTAATTAAAGTAAAAAATCATATAACATCTTTAAATAGATTAAACAATGTTGTACGATTAGAGGTATGTACAATGTATCGATTCGAATAATCGTACAACATTGTGTAATCTATTATAGGTATATGCTATTAATTTAGAATATTTTTTCTTGCGATCGGTGTAAACATTATAGGAAATATACTGTTTAAGAATTATAAACATTTTCAAATAAAATGTTGCTTTTTTTCCCCTTACATCAACAAATATAAACACATAATTATATATGCGTGTATATTTGTTACCTATTTCCCAGCTTGCTTATAAAACAACTTTTAAAATCGAACAGTAAATATTTTTATTTATTTATTTTACGGATATACCATTTTTACAAAAATACGACGTCAACCTTTACAAAGCATAGGTTCAATAGGTTGCGTTAAAAAAACAAACCAAAATTAAAATTAAACAAAATTCAATAAAAGTAGTAGCTTAAGTTATCAAATAATGTTTAAAATCTCTCAACTGATTTCTTCTCAATGTTGCTATAGATATTCCAAATAACTCTAAACTATTGCTGTGCTCATTGGCAGTTCGTAAAATTCTTGTAATGGGTTCATTTTGACCATAATTTGTAGTGTGGAATGGAATGTTGAAAATCTCAGTGTTACGAGTTCTTCTAGTATTAACATTAAAACTTATTAAACTTAGTAACTCTGGATCTTGAACATATCCATTTATAATCTTAAAAAGGAAACATAAATCCGCTTGACACCTTCTATGATGTAGTGGTGAGATATTTAGTATTGACAGTATATCATCATATGTGTATTGCTCTCTAATAAAACTAATCTTGTAAGCACATACTCTCAAGAATTTATTCTGAACTCTCTCGATACTTTAAATGTCACTATTATATGAAGGAGACCAAATGAGATAACCATGCTCCAAAACTGATCGAACTAAACTAAAGTATAACATTTTTAAAGTTTGTACTGAAAGCTGATTACAGTTTCTTAGAATAAATCCCAACATTTTTAAAGCTTTAGCTGAAGTTTCGTTAATGTGATATTTAAAAATTAATTTAGAATCAAAATTTATACCTAAATCCTTAATATTATGACGTTCCTCTAATGGTACATTATTTATACAATAATCATAATTTACAAACTCTCTTGATCTTCCAAAAGTAATTTTAAAACATTTTTTTTATATTTAAGTATAGCATGTTTACCTTATACCAACTAGCTAAGCTTTTAATATCATTCTGTAACAAAGAGGCGTCAACTAGGTTATTTACTATTCGAAATATTTTAAGGTCATCAGCAAACATTAGAAATTTACTACTTTTAATCACTGAGGATATATCACCCACATAACAATGATGTTCGCATCATGTTCTAAGCATATCCTACCAACATTCGTCGAAGTATATCCTTTTTAGTATATGCGTAGTACAAGCATAGCATGTACCATAAAAACATTCTAAATTTCATGTTCTTTGCATGTGCTTCAAAGAATATTCTTGTACCGAATATACTGAGCACATTCGTGTACGTAGTATCTCGGAATGTTCGTAAAAGTTTATTCTTAGAATATACCTTAATCGAATATTCTTAGTATATGCGTAAGTATATGCAAAAGTATATGCTTAACACATACTTGTATATACTTTTAAAATATCTTAAAAAGAATATACTGTATGTACCTATAGGAAGAAGAATAATGTTAGAATATAGATTATCAACTTCGCGTTAAGAATAATTAATAAAATTTAGGTATTTTGGTAGGTACTACAGAACTATCTGATTAATTTTTTTAAACCGTTTTAATTGTATGGTAAAACAGTTTAAAACTTAATTCTATTGAAGAAAAATGAGAAATTCTCGTTTCGTTTTCAATTGAAATGAATATACCATTTTGATTTGAGTTTATAGAATAAAGTATTTTTACCTATAATTTTCGGAAATTCGGAAACGGCAATTCATTGTCATTCTGACCCTTGCATTGCATATTTTTTTATACCTGCACAACGGAAGGGGATAGGTAACAAAAGGGCCAAATATGAAAATAGTTTCCAGTACAGTTTAGGACGAAGCCAAGACGAAGTATTTCTAGCTACAAGGATTAAAACATTTTTAAGAACATAAAAAGCAGCTTGAAAATAATAAATTCAGATTGGTACTTCAATATTTCCTAACTACCTAGTAAGTAAAAGTATGTATAATGTATATAGATACCTATAAATTTTTAATTTGATGTGCACATAATAACTAAAGATATTACTTATATTTTATATATAGGCTACTTTACTTACCCATATAATATTTATTATACATAGGTATGTACCTATATAACTAACTAAAGTTTATATATTTTATACTTACTTTTTACGCAATATTGTAGAATGTAATAATTACATTCTCATATGCATTTAGAATATGTAAATATAATATATTAGTAGAACCTAGGACGAGATTGGGTGATGTTGAAAACATACTTCTGAGAAATATAGCACATCCTTGAAATATTCTTCCCATATACTAAAAATATGTGCGATAGTACATTCTAAGTATATAAATAGAATCTTCTAAACCTCCTTAGAATCTTCTAAAAAGTATGTTCTTGGTATATACTGAAAAGAAGTGCGGTGGTACATTCTAAGTATATACATAGAACGTTTAAGTACTGTAATGTAGTATATACTCAGTATATACTCTGCACATTCGCAATGGTAATTACGCATATTCTAAGTATATACTTTTTCTGAAAAGTATGTTCTATGAATCTACTAAGAACATGAAATTGTTATGTGGGCATTAACAAATATATTAAATAAGAGAGGCCCAATATGAGACCCCTGAGGAACTCCCGAGGTTACAGATACTCGTTGAGATAAACAATTTCCATATTTAACATACTGACATCTACCAGATATATAACATAGCCTTTTAATTTAGCAATAAGCAGATCATGGTTAACTCTATCGAAGGCTTTAGAGAAGTCTGTGTAGATAGCGTCAACCTGACCCTTCTGTTCAACTGAATTAGCAATGAAATTAGTATACAATATTAAGTTCGTGCATGTAGACTTACCTTTAGAAAAGCCATGTTGTCTAACATCAATTATATCTTTACAATTCCACGTCAAAAAGTTATTTACAAGGCACTCAAAAAGTTTGGGTAATACAAATTGGTTACAAACCGCTCGATAATTTTCAACATCATTTTTATTACCAGACTTATTGGTGTTAAATAACTAGTTTTCCAAAAATCAGGAAAGATGCCAGTAATCAATGAGGAATTAAATAAGTAGCAGATAGGTTTTACGAGAGTAAAAATGCAATGCTTGAGAACATAAGCTGGCAAACAATTTTAAGTGGTACGTGTATTTTTTACCAAAAATTTACGACAAATAAAACCTCATTCTTAAGTTTTTGAATCTTCACCAACAGCATCAAATAAATAACAAATTATTATACAGGGTGTTTCATTGGGAAACGGAAATACTTTAATTGTGAATAGAGATCACCGAAGCGGTTCTAGGTATACTACAGTTTTTGCCCTACCGACTTTTATGACCAAGTTACAGGGTGTTTTATCGATTTTGCCAATTTATTTCCTAATCCATAACTTTAGAACCATCCTGTATATTTTTTGTTATTTGGTACACATGTGTCTTATCCAAAACCCAAACGACCGACATACTAATCACAAGAAAAATCCAGGTCCGGATTAACAAAAAATTATAAAGTAATTGTGACCTAAAAACAACACCCCGTATATTGAAATTCTGAAAATCTGTTGGCATATTTGAAAAGAGCACAAGAAACTAAGTCTAATCGTTCGCTTCAATTTTTCGGCCAGACAATTTTATGTCTTTAATTTTGAAATTATATTGAATTTTTTAAGAACTCTGACATTAAAAAGCAGGTATTATTAACTTTTAATTATAAATTATTAAAGCTATTGAATAAATACTCATTTTAAAATTAATCAATACTTATTTACCACATTGGAACGACCCAATTATTAATCAGAAGCAAAAAACCAGGTCCGGATTAACAAAAAAAAAAACATAAAGTAATTGTGATCTTGAAACAACACCCTGTATATTAAAATTTTCAAAATTTGTTTGCACATTTGAAAAGACCACAAAAATCTGAGTTTATCGGTTTGCTTTAATTTTTTGTGAAGGAAATTTAATGACTTATTTTGAAATTAAATATATTGATACTTTTAAGAACACTGAAATTAAAAAGCAGATTTTAAAAGCACTTTTAACAATAAATTATTAAAGTTATTAAATAAATACCCATTTTAAAAATAATTAATACTTATTTACGACATTCGAACGACCCACTTACACATCACAACAAAAATCCAGGTCCGGATTAACAAAACGATATAAAGTAATTGTAACCTTGAAACAACACCCTGTATATTGAAATTTTCAAAATCCGTTTGCACATAGGTATAAAAAGAGCACAAAAAACTAAGTTCGCTTCAATTTTTTGGCCAGACAATTTAATGAATTTAATTTTGAAATTATGTCGAAATTTTTAAGAACTCTGGGAACTCATAATAAAAATTTAGATATACACACACTCAAACTTATAAGGAATCATCTGATCTTTCTTACTATTTCGTGCGTATTTAAAAAACGAACACACGAAGTCAAACAATATTTATTTTAAAGCAATTTAATAACAAATACATAACAATTAAATAAAACAATAAAGTATTTAACAAACAAATTGAAAGTAGTTGCTTTAAAGTCAATAGCATACAAAATTTCAATGTAAAACTAATAATGTTTAAATTGTTTTTATTTATTTTTTTTTGTATTTTGTGGTATTCAGTGTTATCACCTCTAGAAATTATGCAAGCTTCAGTTTGCGTGGGCGTGCTCCTAATCTAATTATCAACATTTTGTTGTGGTAGGTTGCTCCATCCTTTAAGAGCAGCTTGTACTAGCCGTGCGGTTTTTGTGGAATATCCCGGCGAGCTATAATTTTTCTTTTAAGCGTATCCCACTAATATTCTATAGGATTAAGCTCGGGCGAGCAAGCAGGCCACTCCAAGCAAGGGATACCTTCTGCTTCAATGATGTCTGTAGTCACTCTAATGGAATATAGAGGCCCATTATCATGCCATAAAATTAATTTTTCTCCTTTTGCACCTCTCCAGAGCCTGACTACAGGTTATCAACATACCTGTGAGCAGTTACAGTTGATTGGATGAAAATTAAAGGAGTTTTTTACGGATCACAATTCCTCTCCAGAACATTATACTTCCCCTTGTATATTTGTGAACAGATCTGACAGTTTTCGTTCTAGCTTGTCTTTCTCGATCTCTAAGTACACGATTTCATGGGTTATCTGATTTTACACAAATCCTGACTTTTTTTTGAAAATAGCACATTTTGTCAATTTCCAATGTTCCAGTTTTGGTGGTGAAGACACCAATTTAGCCGATCAATCTTGTGCTGCCTGGATAACTCGGGAACCCATAGCTGTTTCCTGCTGTATACTTCTTGGTACGAATTCTTCTTCTTATCGTTTCAACTGAAACAGTTACACCTGTAGCTTCCAAAAGCTGCCTTTGGTGCTGCAAGTGAGAAATAGTTGGGTCTCTTCCAGCTGATTGGACAATTAAACGATCGTGGAGATCCGTTATTACTTTTGGAGACTTTCCCTTGCTTTATTTTTGAGCTTTCCTAGTTCCTGTTACCTAGCATAGGTTTTGGACAGAACGCCCTGTATTATGCCTAGCTCTACAGCTATGTCCCGCTGAGAACACTACTTTCTTCACAAGACCAATAATCTTTCCTCGTTGTAAGTGTAACTCCACATGAGGCATATTTTCGTTTTTGGACGCAAAAGTTAGTTTAATTATTTTCGTTCAATTTGCAACTCAAGCAAATAACCTATACCGTACCGAGCTGTACTATCAGGGCCGTGCGGTAGATATTTTCAATATGATGCAAGTCTTCGAAATGCCGCCCCTAAATATTATTGAAGCTTAACTTTTATTTTTATTAAATAAAACTACACAAAATGAACAACAATTTTATTTTAAAAACAAAACGTACTTTAAATTAAATGTAGGTATTAACATTAAATACCAGTGGCGTCGGGCCGGGGGGGCACGTGCCCCCCCCCCAACATTATGCAAAAAAAGAAAAAAATAATATAAATTATCTTTAAATTACGTATATGTATACACTAAAAGTTACGAATGAATAACTAATATAGATCCCCCGTTAGTCTATTTTTCTGTATGCATCTAATTTGATTCTGTGTGTGTAAAGTATGCGCGTGTTACAACTAAATTTACAAGTGCCGGTGAGCCGACTCTGGCCGGTTGCGCCCGAGCTGGAGCAGCCGATCGAATGCACCCGAGCCCAGCCGACGCCTGGCGGAGGGATATCATACCAGCTCAGTGCGCGTGTGTTGTGTTGTGTAGGTGGTCGCCACGTTTTATTCGTTCAATAAGCTTATTGTTACTAGCTGAGCTGCTATTGTTTGTGTAATTTTTGCGGATGTTCGTTTGTTATCATGTCTAAGAAACAGTCCTCTGTACTAACATTCTTTAAAAAACTTGGAAATTCAAGTGAAAGTGTAAATGAAGATAGACATTTAGCGGGAAGTAGCACTGGAGGTAGCGTTGGTGATAAATCGCCATCTTGTTTACGCCCAGATCGTGATGCTACATTCCAGGGCGAAAGTAGAGATCCTTCATTGGGAGTACAAAGTGCAGATATTGCAAAAGGAGCATTTCAGCCTGTTGATTGTTTTAAGGTAAGCAAGATTCAATCCAAATCGAGGCAGTTCAAAGAATCCTGGTACAGTGAATTTAATTGGGTCGAATATAGCCCCATTACAGACGCTGCATTTTGTTACCCATGCGACTATTTTGTCAACATAAGTCTGGTCGCGGGGAGGAGTCATTCACTAAACTGGGCATGAACAATTGGAAGAAAGCTTTGGAAAAATTCAGGAAACATGAGAAGAGTGAAATGCATCAAAAATCTAAACAGTTTCTCAATGAGTATAGAAAAGCAGGAAGCACGGTAGCAGATTCGTTGTCCTCGGCACATACTAAAATGGTTGAGATGAATAGGAGGTATTTAAAATTCATAATTGAAAACATCCTATTCCTTGGAAAACAGAATCTTGCCTTAAGAGGACATGATGAGAGTACTGCTTCATTTAACAGGGGGAACTTTATAGAACTGCTAGAACTGAGATCTACTGAAATGGAGGAAGGAATCCAAACATTAATGAAATCCCCAGTCCATTCATACAAAAGTGCCCAGGTACAAAATGAGATAATAGATTGCATAAAAAGTGAAATGCTTTAACAAATTGTCCAAGAGGTGAGTGAGGCTTTGGCCTACTCAATTATTTGTGATGAAACTACGGATATTTCAACCCGTGAACAGCTTAGCATTTGCATTCGATACATTACTAAAATAGATGGACACATTAAAATCAATGAAAGGTTTTTGGGCTTCGTTGATGTGTCAGACACTACTGGTGAAAATTTACATCACACTATTAAACAGTATCTGCAGCAGTTGGGTATAAGCTTAAATAAAATGCACGGCCAGGCATATGATGGAGCTAGTAACATGAGCGGCAAATTCAAAGGTGTTGCCTCAAGGTTCCAAGAAGAAGAGCCTAAAGCTTTGTACACACACTGCCATGCCCACTTGCTTGATCTGGCTGTTCAGAGATTTTGTGAAGAAATAAGACAGCTTCGGAATTGCTTATCCATAGTAAATAACCTGTATAACTTAATTAATGCATCAGCTAACAGGTTTTCAATATTTGAATCAATATGTAAGCAAAGCGGAGAAACAAAAATGAAAAGACTGGTGAGCTTGTCTCGAACTAGATGGACAGTTCGACACAAAGCAATCCATGTAATTCTAGAGCAGCTCCCTGAAGTGTACGAAACTTTGGAAGTTATTGCAAACGATGTATCAAATCGTAAAATTGCAGCCGAAGCTGATGGTCTAGCCAAACAAATCAGCACATTTGAATTTGTATTCAGTTTAAAACTATTGCACAGCGTTTTGAGTCAGACTGATATACTCTCCAAAGAACTGCAGAGTGAATCTCTTGACATTTCTAAGGTTTTTGCAAAAGTTGAATCAGTCATTGACTGTTTAAAACTGGACAGAAATGATGATGGTTTTATTCAGATGTGGAATGAGTCAGAAGAACAGTGTAACAAATATGGTATGAAAGGTTTGTCAGTTGAAAGGCCTTCACTACCACGCAAACGGAAGATTCCGAAAAAACTTGAAGCTAGTAGTAGCTCTTCAGATGCTGCATTTCATCAATCACCTGAACAGATGTTCAAGACTGACATTTACTTTGCTGCTTTAGACACAGTAATTGTAAACTTGCAATCTCGTTTTTCCAAGAACGATTATGATAAAATCAACTGCATTGCCCAGTTACTATTTAATTGGACCGAAATTGACAACAACGCTGTTATGGCAATCCAAAAGTTTTATAACTTGTCTTTAAGTTTCTCTGCACATCTTAAGTTTTTTCACTGTTATGCAAAGAACAATTTTGTCAAAACAGACAAAGCAACCACAAGAGTAACGTTCCAAGAGTTGGCTGATTTTTTTATTGAGAATGATCTTCAAGCCAGTGCACCAGATGTTTGGCAGCTACTAGAAATATCACTTTCGTGGCCTATCACAACAGCAAGCGCAGAAAGATCGTTTTCTACACTACGAAGGCTAAAGACATTTCTTCGAAGCACCATGACAGAAGACCGCTTAAGTGGGCTTGCCCTGATGTCTATTGAGCAAGAATTGACGTCTGAATACATGAAAGATAAAAAACTAGATCTGTTAGTTGACAGATTTTCAAATCTAGCCGATAGGAGGCTAATGCTTCATTAGAACTAACGAAAATTGGTTCGTTGAAAACCATTACTGTAGTTCTGTTCACCTTAAAACTTTGTCTTGTACACAAATTTGTTTTTGTTATAAATGTCCATGCAGTTATGTCTAGAATAGAATAAACTTGTATATTTTGAAATTGAGTCTTTTTACAATCCATCAATATAGTAAAAATTGATTAAAACCAATGTTTAACAAAAATACACATATACTTTACTTTAGTTCTTAAGTGGTAGTTTTCAAAAAAGTTTCCACGGGACCACCACTCCCCCCCCCCCCCCGTAGACCCCGTGCCCCCCCAAATTATTAGGTCACGCTACGCCTATGTTAAATACAATTTAGAAAAATCACAATTTTACCCTTCTGACTTTAACTTTGGCAAACTCGCCAATTAGATTGCTGTAGTCTAAAGTAGCAGCTAGTGAGGATTCTATTGAAATTAGTGCTAAATTTTTTAGTTTTGATTGTGTTATGGAGCTGCGTAAATAGTTTTTGATAATTTTTAATTTTGAAAAACTTCTTTCCCCACTAGCTACCGACACAGGGAGTGTTAATAGAATTCTTAGTGACACAACTACATTTGGGTACAAAGAAATTAGATTATTTTGGCACAAATAGTTCAAACCCTCCAAAGGTTTCATGGAATATTGTATCATTTGCGATATATCACGCAATTCTTCTAGAAGATAATTTGCCTCTATATCCGATACTTTTTCTTTTTCTACTGAAAGTATCTAATGAAGATTCATATAATATTTTTCCAGCGTTTTATCATCTATTTGCCTCAATTTAAAAATATCATATAAAAATTTAAAATTTTTATAATGAGTTTCTCTAAGCGAAAATCGATCAGTCAAAGAATTAATGACAATATCTAAAATATAGATGAAAACATTTATTTTAAATTTGTCTTCCTCTGTTAAGAGATCATCCACAGTTTTTTCGTAATTAAATTGACGCTTTTTTCTCCTGGCTCGAATTTCATTTTCAGCTGGAAATTCGGAACTTATATCAAGATCTTCGGCAATTTCATTAGCAGTAATTTTCATTTGGTCAAAGCCAGATTGTCTGTAACTTTTAATTTTTTCTATAGTGTCTGACAACATTTTTACAGAGTCTGATAAATTTATAGTTACATGTTGCAACATCTTTGATACTGAATTTATGTGAAATAAAATATCATGGCAAAGAACTGCACCGCATATAAATTTATAATTTGTAATATTTTTTGCTAATCCTCGTGCTTTGACTTTAGTTTCTGAATCTTTGTTGACGTCTTCTATTATTTCAAACAAGGCATCATATATTTCACAAAATTGAAATCTTAAAGGTTTCAATGCATCTATTCGACTTGATCATCTAGTAACACTCAACGGTTTTAGAGTTAGTTGTGAAACATGTTTTTTTAGAACTTCCCAACGCTTTGTAGAACCAGAAAAAAAATTGTACAGTTCTTGTATAATACAGAAAAAGGTTGTTGTTTCTGTAGAAGAAGACGCTGCGTCATTTATAACTAAGTTTAACGAGTGGCATGCGCAGGGCACGTAAAACGCCCTGGGATATTTTTCAAGTATTCTAGTTTGCACACCCTTTCTTATTCCTTTCATATTGGCCCCGTTATCATAGCCTTGCCCTCTGAGCCATTTTAACTCAACACCTAACTTTTCCAAATTTGCCAAAATAAGTTCTGTTAAACCTCTACCGGTTGAATCACTAGCTTCAAAAATCCGATAAAAAATTCTTCAATATCATATTTATTCTGACTAGAATCAAAAGCGACAACTCTTAGCGTCAATGAGAGCTGTTTAATATGACTTACGTCTGGGGTACAATCGGCGATGATAGAAAAATATTTAGAGCGATTTTTGCTATTTCAACAATTTTGTTTAAAACAACATTTCCCATTAAACTTATCAATTCATCTTGCGTACTGTTGCTTAAATAAGTCACAGACCATTTATCAGACTCTCGTTGAACTCTCATGATATGCTCTTCCATTACTGGATCAAACTCCGAGAGCAATTCTACTAATTTTAAAAAGTTTCCATTATTAGGTTGAAATAAATGATTAGTTGTTCCACGAAAAGCTAAACACTGTGAGGCCAAAAGTCTAATTATTGACAAAATTCTTTTCAGAACTTCTCTCCAATGTAGAATTTCCTTATCCATTATTCGTTGGTATTCGGCATCAATGGTTTTTTTCTGCTTTAGCCGAATGTCCAATTCTTGCCATGCTCTAAAAGCATTTCTATGATTAACCGACTTTTCGTGCATTGTGACAGCTCTTGTAAGATTGCCCCAATCAGAATATCCCTTTTTGGGCCAATCACTGATAGTGGATAAATTATCAAATAAAAAGCAACAAAAGCAAAACACGGCATCATTTGTAACAGAATAAATTAACCAACTTCTTTCTACTACTTCACCATTGCTCAACATTTTCGAATAATGCAAAGATGAGAATCTACGCTTTCCTTTATTAATAGGAAAATCAAATTCTTTAATTTGATATGGACCTCTCTCAACCAATATTTGACGTGTTTCCGAATACATACTGAAAATATTCCATAAAGCAGGATCAGAAGGAATTTCTTGTACTATCTGGTGGCAGCCACTGCTACTGCTTCCCGGTTGTTGAGGAACTACTGATGACATTATTTCTTGTTTTTCTTTATCTCCAGAAAAAGGAACTAAATTTTTATTTGACAAATTTGTAGCAGTCGCTGTTGGCGACGTAGACGGCTCATCTAAACAAGACTTTTGTACCAAAAATTCTTTCATGACATTGCTTAATTTTCTCCCTTGTTCTTCTTTCTGCATGCGTATCTTTTTATATTGACTTCCAGACAATTTTTTTCGTTTTTGTTCCATACTGTAAAAAACAATTAAATAAAAATTCAACCGGGGCTGGAAGAGACGGTTATTGCAAATAATAAAATATGATAATACTATTACAGTAGGTATTTGAATAAAATAAATAAAATAACAATAGGTCTCCTACTTAAGAGAATTTTCTCTGTCTCTAGATATATGTCGCTAACGCGTCCGTGTGCATTTAATATTTTATTTTTTTTTTTACTTCTGATGCTAGAAACTTAAAAAATATAAAAATAAAGCTTATTTTAAAAATAAAAATAAAACTTGCAATGAGTTTTCCCCAAAAGTGCTTCATTTTTTGTTTATTTCACGTCGATTTGGAATTTGACGAATATGAACCTATTTTTCATTAGCTACAACTCTGATTTTACGGTGTCTAGATGCTTCATTCATACACTATTTTTTAAATTTTTTTATATGCTGTATTTTTGCTAAGAATATTTTTTTCGATAAAATAGTTAGTTACTGAGTTATTTGCGAAAAACCGTCTAAAAACGTGGTTGTTTGTTGAAAAATGAGCCCAGTTACTCGCAAATAATTACAAAAGTATTGACTTAGTGAAAAACCTCTATAGAAAAAAAGTTGCTTAGAATTATTAGTCAGTTTATCCATCTCCAGACTTTCTTTAAACGTAATTTTTCCACCCACGAAAAGGGGTGAAAGTCACTCCCAGGGCAAAAGCACACGTCGGCACAATATCACTTTTTTTCTTTGACATGTTAGCTATGTGTACCTATGTTAAATTTCATGTCAATCCAATCGGATCTTTAAAATTTAAAGCAAAAACCGTGATTCAATGAACTATAAACAACAATATTTGCTTGAAACCGAACATAATATTAAATTTAATATGGGCCTTTCTTTAACTCATTATTGAACTAAATTTAGTAAAAAATAAAGTAATAAAAAAGCAAAAGTAGTTAAGGGGGTAGGCGCAATATCTTGGTCCAATGCTACTTAAATGCATTATTTTCTCGAATCCTGATAAAACTAATAAATATTTTTGAAAAATTTAAGCGCAGAATGAAAGATTACATTATTACCGAGAACTGAAAGTCCCTTAGAATAAACAAAAACGTTATTTTGAATGAAATATTTGAAATTAAAAATCACTACATTTACTTTTTTCACTCCTGTCTCTTATTAAAATAAACATTATAGAAGTTTTTAGGGACTTTCGGCCCTTGGTACTAATGTAATCTTTCATTCTGCGCTTAAATTTTTCAAAAATATTTTTAAAAAATACACGAAAAAAATAAATGCGTTTAAATAGCATTGGACCAAGATTTTGCGCCTATCCCTTTAAATATAAATAGTTCCTAAGCAATTTTCTTTGACAAAATGCAAATGCTAGATACTATTTATTTGAGAAATATTATAGCATAATAATTTTCAATTTCACTTACCTTTCCTGATTTTTTTTTAAACACAAAACTGAATTTGAATAAATATATATTATTATCTGAACACAACACAGCCAATTGCAACTACTGAAGACTAACTAATACTAAAATCAAATATTTTCAAAGTAAGCAAAGTATGAACAATCACCGCCCTTATAATATAAAAACAAAGATACCTATTATAGTCGAGGAAATGAAGCATTTTGGCTCGCAATTTTTTCGTCCAGCATGGATTTACTTGAAATTTTCACAGATGGTAGGGAATAGTCCAAGGATCATTTTCTATATCATGCTGCTGTACGCTAAAACCTTGGGGGTAGTTGCCACCCCCATCTCGGGGGTGGGAATTTTTTATTACATTTTAACCATGTAAATCAATGAAAAAAGTAATTTTAAGAAAAAAATGTTTTTACATTTTCTTCGTAAAACTAATATTTTTCGAGCTATTCGTGGTTGAAAGTAACAGTTTTTCGACGGAAAGATACACTTTTTTAGAGGGTTTTTTGAGAATAACTCGAAAAAAATGCATTTAATAAAAAAAACTGTGGATATCAAAATTGTATTTTTTAGTAACACAAACAAAAATGTTTTTCTATAATATTTTTACGACCAATACAAACCTAGATACAGCAAGTTAAAGGTTAGCTTTTTTCGTCAAATGCATAATTTGAAACAATCAAAGCCAAATAACGGGAAAACTTTGAATTTTTCCAGGAAAACTTACATGATGTTTTTTCAAGCATACAATAAGATCTTAAAAAAAAATAATAAAAAGTTTCTAGCATAAAAATTGAGCAACTTATGATCAAAAAAAAGTCGGTACCTATTTTTCTCTACGAAAAAAAAAACAGTGAAAACAACCCCGTACCTACCCTTGTAACTAAAAATTGGTCTTCGCCTTTCTGTAATTCCTTTTATATTTATATTATCAATACACCCAAGAAGATTGACCCATTTAAAAGGCCTAATTTTAGAAAAATTGGAGTTTAAAGAAAAATTGATTTTTTGCAATTTTGTATTTTTTATCATTTTCTTCAAAATATCTCCGAAAATACTGGAGATACGAAAAAAATGATAGACTACTAAATTGTAGCTTTTTTAATTGCTAAAATTTCCTTATGCATAGATTTTCATTACAGTGAACAGTTAGCGAGATATAGCTGTTTAAAACATCAATTTACGAGCAAATATCCCCTTATTCGAGCCCTTTAAACCCACCTCAATTAAAAATTAACGGATCTTACGCAACTTAATTTACACAGTCTTATTAGTCCTCAAAAATCCTACAAAACTATTATTGAAAAAAATTTTTATCGCCAAAAATGATGTTTATAAAACTATTTTTTTTTTCGAAAAATTCGAATAGTTCCCTTATAGAGCATTTTCGGACATCTTGGGTATTAGCGCACCCTAATATGTCTGTGTAGATTTTGGCATTGGATCCGACCATCACTTGTAACACCGTTGCCGTATCCTCTATTTTTCATACTACCACGTTACAATTTTTTGTGATATTATACACGAGCGAGACACCCTCAAAAAAGCGCTTAGTTTTCGAGATACTGACCGCGGAGGGGTAAATGGCTAATTTTATTCATACTTTATATTTTCGAGGGTGCTGAAAACGAAAATGGGGTTTATTTTGAATTTTATGTGTGGGAACATTGTCAAAATCGCAATTTTAACCTAAAAATAAAAAAAAAATGAAATCACGTTTTTTTGCGTTTACCTCGCTTCAACTCTGTTCCATTTTAATATTTTTTTCGAAATTTTTACAGTGTATAGCTCTAACATTTCTAAAGACAAAGGTACCTGCTTCAAGTTTTTATTCTTATCATGATAAAGGTTATGAAATTTTTAAAGAAAAAGGTGCGGATTTGTGCATTGCAAAGTTTAATCGCAAAAGTTGTGTGACGAAGTTTAAAATTTAGCTTCTTAATCACGTTTATGTTAAAGTAGAGAGTACAAAGAAGTTTTCTGGTAAGTTTAAGATCAAAATATTTTATAGAAAAAAAAAATAGTGCAACTTTTAATGTCGGCATTAGAAATCCCCAATATAACGCTTATTTTTTTGAGATATTGACCATGGGTGGTGGATGGCTAATTTTAGTCTTAGATTATTTTTGGTGGGGGAATATTGTCAAAATTGCAATTGTACCCTAAAAAAAAAATGAAATCACGTTTTTTTTTGCCTTTAGCTCGCTGCAACTCTGGTCCGTTTTAATATTTTTTCTAAAGTTTGTACACTATATATCGCTCACTTTTTTGAAGAGAGTGGTTTCTGCTTTAAGCTTTTAGTCTCTTTCTAGTAAAAGTTATGAATCTTTTAAAGTACAAGGTGCAGATTCGTGAATTGCAAAGTTTAATCGCAAATTTTGACTGACAAAGTTTGAAATATAGATTTTAAATCAAATTCAAAAATAAAACATGAGTACAAAAAAGTATTCTGGAAAGTTTTGGATCAAAATGTTTTATAGAAAACAAATGGTGCAACGTTTAACATCTACGTTATAAATCCCCAAAATAACGCTAATTTTTCGAGATACTGATCATTGGTGGTGAATGGCTAATTTTGGTCTTACTTTATGTTTTTGAAAGTGCTAAAAACGAAAATCAAGTTTATTTTGAATTTTAGGTGGGAGAACATTGTCAAAATCGCAGTTTTGCCCTAAAAATAAAAAAAGTTAAACCATGTTTTTCTTAAAATTAAAATCGAACCATATTTTTTCTATAACACATCTAGACCTAAAACTCTCCATAAAACTTCTTTGAGTTCTATGGTTTAACATAAACGGATCATATAGATAAATTTTACATTTTGCCACTTAATTTTTGCGATTTAACTCTGCAATTCACGAATCTGCACATTTTATTTTAAAAAATTCATAACTTTTATAAAGAAAAGACAGAAAGACTACAGTTACTTTCACAAAGGTGAGAAATACATGCTGTAGAAATTTTAGAAAAAAATATTAAAATGAAACAGAGTTGTAGCGAGTTAAAGGTAAAAAATCGTGACTTCACTTTTTTTATTCATTTTTAGGTTAAAATTGCGATTTTGACAATGTTCCCTTACATAAAATTCAAAATAAACCTCTTTTTAGTTGGCAGCACCATCTAAAACAAAATATGACCAAAATTAGCCATTCACCTCCCATGGCCAGTGTCCCGAAAATAAGCGTTATTTTGGGGATGTATAGTTTAGTATATAACATGTCTATATTAAAAGTTGCGCCAATTTTTTTCTATAAAACATTTTAACTAAAACTTTCCAGAAAACTTCTTTTTACTCTGTGTTTTAACATAAACGTGATTAATAAGATAAATTTTAAATTTTGTCCCTCAACTTTTGCGATTAAACTTTGCTAAAATCTTAAAACAGATACCGTTGTCTTCAAAAAAGTGAGCAACATATAGTGTACAAACCTTGAAAAAAATACTAAAGCCGACCAGAGTTGTAGCGAGTTAAACGCAAATAAACGTGATTTCACTTTTTTTTATTTTCATGGTAAAATTGCGATTTTGACAATATTCCCCCACCTAAAATTTAAAATAAATTTCATTTTACTTTTCAGCACCGTCAAAAACATAATGTAAGACCAAAATTAGCCATTCGCCACCCATGGTCAGTATCTCGAAAAATAACCGTTATATTGGGGATTTCTAATGTCGATAATAAAAGATGCACTATTTTTTTTTCTATAAAACATTTTGATCTAAAATTTTCCAGAAAATTTCTTTGTACTCTCTATTTTAACATAAACGTAATTAAAAGGCTAAATTTGAAATTTCGTCACTCAACTTTTGCGACTAAACTTTGCAATGCACAAATCAGCACCTTTTACTTTGAAAAATTCATAACCTTTATCAGAATAAGAATTGAAGCTTAAATCAGGTACCGTTATCTTCAGAAATGTTAGAGCTATATATGTACTGTAAAAGTTTCATTTTATAAACATAAAAATATCATTTTAAAGTAGAAGACTTTAAAATGTATAATATATGTCTGAAATGCCGATATGAATGAGTCAAATTAAATTAAATTATTAGAAGAATTTTTTTTACTAAGCAACAACATTTTTGTTTAATTTAGTAATATTTTGTGTTTTGATAACGACGTCCGAGTTGGAAGTCGAAACGTCAATCAAATCATTAGACCTGGATCCCGCGTACCAAAAAAAAGTTGATTAATGGCAATCTGAAAATTTGTTAATAGCTTAACGGTGTTTAGTCGGACAAACTTGTATGTATGGGAACACTGGAACAGGGAAATTTTAATTATGGAACAGGTTAAAAATTTGGACCGTCAGACTACGAAAACGTTTCATGTATTTTGTCGGACAGAACTTCCAATTTATTTGTTACCATTTCATTAAACTCTCATGCAAAAATCAGACTGGTGTTTATCACCAACTGGGCATTTTAATGAGTGGAACACGAAGAATATGTCAAATAACAGGAAACGTGTTTGTTAGTAATAGCAGTCTGATTTTTGCATGAGAATTTAAGGAAAGGGTAACAAATCAATTGCTGTTCTGTCCGACAAAATACATGGGTCTTTTTCGTAATCCGGCGTTCCAAAATTTTAAACCGTTCCACAATTAAAACTTCTCCTGTTCTAGTGTTCCCTTTACATCAAAGTTTGTCCGACTAGACACCGTTAAGCTATTAACAAAATTTCAGTTTCTACCGTTAATCTGTTAATCTATAGCTGTTAATCAACTTGTTTTTGGTACGCGGGATCCAGGTCTAATTAAGTTAAATTGTGGCTTATTTTCAATTTAGAATAATAATTTATATAAATGCCACAAAGAAATAGCTACAGAACAATATATTTTGTCTAATTTTTTTAAAAGTCTCTCTATAAAAAATTATTAAAAATTATATAGTATGATTGCTATTTGCAAATACAAACTGTTCTCATTTTTTTAAATGGAACACCCTGTAGGTATTTTAGTATTTTAAACTTTAACTAAGTTTACTTCATTCCACGTTGTGATTTTAGTATTTCATTTGGTAGTAAATAGGTATGTATTACAAACTTTCTTTTGGTATATGGTTGTATGTATTCTACCTATCTAGTATGTTTCGTTTTGTGGATATTTAAAAAAGAGTTATAAATTTTACGTTTTTGCGGATTTTCTATTAAAACATTTTTTTGCAAAAAAAAATAATAATTATAATCTGGTTTTAGAAACACTCACTAATATAAAATATCAAAGATGAAAATAAAAACCAAGTTAAAGATTAAAATAAAACTTTATAACATATTTCTTTATCACAAAGTTATTTAAATTTTGAAGTATTTTAGATAAAATTATATGTTTTAGTATATTTATATAGTATATTTTATTTAGTATATTTATATAATTATAAGTATATATATATAAATTAATATTAATCCATTCCATCGCATACAGTTAAGAGCTGGCGCATGGCGTCGTCGGCTATAAACGCTTGTAGTAGGGCTTTATTCGGAAAATGATTTTTTAGAAATTGTCATCTGTTGACCATATGCAGAGTTAGCAATCCTTGTTTTCGTATAATAGTCTGAGCAAATTAGGAAAAAAAAGAAAAGTTTTTTAGCAGATACTTTATTACTAGATTCAAATTTTAAGATTGGATATATTAGTAATATCGGTTTGCAAAGTCCGAAGAAAGTGTGCTATTTTTTTTATTAACAAATTAGCGCTCCGAAATCTTGCCTTTTCTTTAATTATTGCTCTGTAACTCCGAATATTTTAATTTTAAATCAAAAACAACCGAATTAAAAGTCACAGTGATTTAATTATGCACAGAGATATTTTAATCCCGAATTACTTTCACGAAAATTTTCATTAGTAACTACACAAGAACTCTAAAATTATTAAATTTATAATAAATTAATAAATTTTTAAGTTACAAACATTTTTTGGCTTATAAATAAATAGAATATCTCGGTAACTATTACTTTAAGTTAAACTAATATCTAAAACCGTGTTTATATAAAAATTAATAAAATAAAACAGTAAAACAGAGAAGAACTCAGCAAGTCGCTTCTTCAAAAAAAAGAGTGTGAGTACTTTGTACGCACGTAAAAAGTTATACTTCGGTTATATATGATTTCGACGAAATAAATATATTTTAAAGAGTTTATTTGCATTTTATGTAAATATTACACTAATTTTAATACTACTACACTTAAAATTTACTTAAACTAATAATAATAAAAAATAATAAAGGAACACCATGAGGTGTTAGTTCCAGAGCCACGCGGTTCCGAAGCGGTCACCCATGCAAATCTAATCGCGCTCGACTCTGCTGCTACGTAACCATAGACATAATAAGTATAATAATTTGTAAATAGTGTCTTGAAAAAATTAAAATTTGAAGTGTTGATTATAAATAATTGTAAATAAAAATAATAGGTTTGATGATAGGCTAACATCAGAAACGAACATCTGCTACACCTGACCGAACAAAAGAGGGTAGAAAATGAAATATAAGTCCAAAAAGTGGGGATAGATCCAGTATTAAAAGCTCCAGTATTGCAAAGACTGACCTAGAGTAGAATCCCCAAGGAAAAAGAGTTCGCCCAGCACAAACTTAGAGAAAATCCATAATGGATGAAATAAGAGGTCAAGAAAAGTCTTAGAATGAAGTGCCGGCCTAGTGCAAGATAGAACTGATTGGCGTATTTTCACTGAAGCTCTACTTAGGAGGTTCAAGAACCTAAATTGGGCTACAATAAACAAGAGACATTAAAACTGTCACCGAAATTAGGAGGCACATAAACAGTAACAATAGCATATGCATCATATTAACAGCAAAGATTATATAGAACAGTGAAGAAATATAAATTTTTAAGAGTCATGCCAGAATAATTGGTTCCCATCGTCACAGTTGCACCATATGAAGCAAAGCCAATAAGAAAATTTTTAAACTGAATTTACAACTTCCTAAAACGAGAGGAGGGGTGAATGGAATTAATTAGAATGAAATAAGAGAATGAAACACATTCAGAAGGAAACAAGGGCAGACTGCTTTCTATCTCTATTTGCTAAAAGCGACGAAAATGAACCACCAACACCTGAAGTTACGACAAACGAAGAAATAAACATCGAGGAGGGAGAGGTAAAGGAAGCATTAAGAAATTTAAAAGAATAGAAAATCTCCAGTAGAAGACACAATATTGAACGAACTTTAAATTTAAGAACGTACTTTACATATCTAGGCATCACACTATCTAGCTACGGAAAGCTCAAAACAAAAGTGGAAGAACAAGTTGACAATGGAGCAAACAGACCCGCAGGTTACCTGAATGACACAATACGGAGAAATAAAAATATTGAACAAAAATGAAAGGCAGAATTTACAAAACAATCAGACCAATAATGACGTCATCATCATCGATGGCCGTACAACTCTTCATGAGTCTTTGCTGCGTTTACTATTGCCTTCCGTGTTTGTCAGTCCTGTGCCACTATTTCCCATTGTCTCACTGCGAATTATGACATACGCGGCAGAAACACGACCTGACACAGAGAGGACAAAGATTGCTTGAAACAGCAGAGATAAAAACTCTTCGAAATATCAATGGTAAGACACTATGAGACAGAGGTAGAAGTAGATATCGGTCAAAACGGCAAACAGGTGTATGTTTTCAAAAAACTTTTGATAGTGTGTAAAAAATATATTTTATATCAGCTAAGTACTTACCTAAACCGTATTAATGTTGTTCTGAAGCTATTTTCTTGTGGCATTTTTACAATTTTAACTATTTAGAATGGGAAATAAGCCATAAGAAACGTTAATAAAAATCATTTTTTAATAATATTGTGGCTTATTTCCCATTCTAAATAGTTAAAATTAAACCGTATTGATTAAAAAAAAAATTTTAAATAACAGCTTTCGAACTCTGAGCTTGTCAAATGATATTTCTCCTAGGTTTGATTTCATCTAACTTCTTCTACACTTGGTCGAACTATGACAGTTTTGTTTTTGGGAGAATTTTGATAACTTATAATATACACGTTAACATTTCACTTCAATAGTAATAATAGTAATCTTTTGAAAATTTAACTTTAAAATTTAGTATCTTAACTTTAAATTCATTTAACCTATACATGGCTTTTTAGCCATTTTCAATTTTTTAATTAATATTTATGAATATAGAGGTCGCATAAGATTGTAGTTCCTTCTTTACCATTTTAATAAATGACAGTCTTCCTCAGCTGATCTGCTGTTCACGTAGGCTCAAAATGGTCGGACTCAGCCATGTTGTCTTTATAAATTAATAAAAGAATTTAGATGTGATTCTATTCACTGTAAAGGGTTATTACCCTATATCTGTGGCTTTTGCCCAGTATTCATGTTTTTTGTTGTGTTGTTAAGCAATTGCTCTTCTATGAAGGTATTTTAAGAGGACGTAAGTTTTTCACTCATTTTTTTATATGGAAAAAAATCTTATCTTAAATATGTCCTTTTAGGAAGCTCTGATTATGGCACGTTATGTGTTGAAAGTACTTAGCTGATATAAAATATATTTTTTACACACTATCAAAAGTTTTTTGAAAACATACACCTGTTTGCCGTTTTGACCTATTTAGAAGTGTGTACAAGTCTTGCAGTCTTTTCCAATTTAGAAGTAGATATGACGGAGATGCGAAGTGGAGAACATTAATAACTGGATAAGAAACAGAAGAGTAGAATAGAATGACCACATAAGCGAAATTACAACAAATAGAATAGTAAAGACGTCAAGAGACAATTCCCAATTGGAAGATGATCAGTGGGAAGACCACGAGAACGATAACATACAAGAGGCACATTGAAAAAAAAAAACTATTCAGTCATGTCTATACGAAAAGAAGAACCAAGAGAAAGTTCTTGTAGAAAAATAGCGACACTACTATCTATCAAGAGAATTGTGGCTTAAAATAATAATATTTAATAACTTCAATCATAGATTTTCATTTGTAACTAAAGGCAAAATAAATAAATCACAAAAATATATATACAAAATTTATTTCAGTCTAAAATACTAAACGAGTACCCAAATACCTACACCAATTCCGGAAATACACTCCAATGTGAGTAACTTACATGATCTGATGATATAAATATGAGAATATGAGTTAAAACTAAATAATGAGAGACTATTGTGCAACTTAACATTTTCCTGGAATTGGATTCGTACTAATACAAAATTCAAATCAGTCAAAAATTAAGTAATTTACGTGTGTAATGTTAAAGAAACCTATAAGTGTGAATATTGAAAGTAAACACGTTAATTTTAAGCATTGAGTATAAGAAATAGTTTAAATGGAAAGGAAATGTATTCGAACAACTATTTATTCATACAACATAAGTGCGTTCCCAGAACTTTAGTCCGCCTTGAGGTGGAACGAAAGATGTCAAAATAATAAAAGATGCTAAAATCAGCTGATAAAAACAATAGGTGCAAGAGCATTTTGAAATAAAAAGAATAGTTTTATTCAATATCAAAACGAAACTTTTTCGCACTAGCTCCATGAAAGAATTACTTCGAATTTTTCGTTCCATCCTTGGTCAGTGATAAAGATAAATTATCAGAAAATCGCAATTTAAAATAATATAAATAATACCGTTAATAGATAAATATACAATGTATATTTACTACTAATTAATATTCATAATTAATTATTCATATCAAAATATACACTGTCCTTATCTCATTCCTTTGCATTATCTCTATGCGGGGTCGGCTTTCCTAATTGCATTTCTCCACACAATTCTATCTTGAGTCATATCAATGTCAATCCCCTTTACCAACATGTCCTGCCTTATCGTCTCCCCCCAGGTCTTCTTTGGTCTTCCTCTCCTACTCCTTTCAGGAATCTGCACTTTAGCTATTCTTCGTATTGGGTGAATAACGTCTTGACGTTGAACATGACCAAACCATCTTAACCTATACTCTCTCATTTTGGCATCAATTGGTGCCACACCTAGACTTCCCCTAATATACTCATTTCTAATTTTATCCTTCTTTGTCACTCCACTCATCCATCTAAGAATTCTCATTTCCGTCACATGCATTCGTTGTTCCTCTTTCTTCTTCACTGCCCAACATTCAGTTCCGTACATCATAGCCGGTCTTATGGCTGTTTTATAGAATTTTCCTTTCAGCTTCATTGGATTTTTTTTGGCGCACAACACACCACTTGCTTCTTTCCACTTCATCCATCCAGCCCTAATTCTACTGCATGCATCTCCAACTATTTCTCCATTACTCTGTAATACCGATCCTAGGTACTTAAAACTATTGCTTTTTACAATCAGTTCACCATCCAAAGATACCATTTTATTTGTAGTAACTCCATCTTTAAATGAACATTCCAAATACTCTGTTTTTGTACTACTAAGTTCTTTTTCCTCCAGAGCTTGTCTCCACTGTTCCAGTTTTTGTTCTAAGTCTCTTTCACTATTTCCTATTAACACGACATCATCAGCATACATTAAGCACCATGGAATGTTACCCTGTAGTTTCGCTGTTATCTGGTCCAAAACTAATGAGAATAAATACGGACTAAGAACAGAGCCTTGGTGCAATCCTACTTTCACATGAAATTTATCACTCTGTCCCACACCTGTCATAACACTAGTCGTTAATCCCTCATATATATATCCCTCACAATCTTTACATATTCACCAGGGACTCCTTTTTTATTGATTGCCCACCACAGAATTTCTCGAGGAACTCGTATCATATGCTTTCTCAAGATCAATGAATACCAAATGAGTTGAATGAGCGTTTGTTTCTTTATTCCTGTATTTTTCCATCAACTGCCTTATAATGAAAATTGCATCTGTTGTTGATCTGCCCTGCATAAAGCCAAATTGATTCTCGGATATTTCGGGTGTGGCTAAGCAGTTTTATAGCCCTGTAGTTTGTACATTGTTGTATATCTCCCTTGTTTTTGTAAACAGGTACCAGTATACTGCTTCTCTATTCGTCTGGCATTTGTCCAACTTCCATAATTCTATTAAATAGACCTGCTAACTACCTTGTTTCTGTCTCTCCCAATGCTCTCCATACTTCCCCAGGAATATCATCTGGTCCTACCGCTTTTCCTTTCTTTATTTTTTGAAGCGCTTGAGCCACTCCCTCGTTTGTTATTTTGGTGACCATTGCTGCTAGGTACTGTCTCCGTTGACTCTACAGGCTGTCTGTCAAATTCTTCATTTAATAAGCTGTCAAAGTACTTTCTCCATCCCTTTTGACATCAAAATATATACTGTATATTTATCTATTAACGGTATTATTTATATTGAGGTTAGCAGTTGTCAGGGACTAGTCCCTAACTACTGTACGAACGAATTTTAAAAGTTTATCTTTTATATTTTAAACGTTCTAATACAATTCTGTTATTCTTGTAGGTACATTTAACCATTGCTTGAAATTATACTAGAAACAAGTACTTGGACTTGGACTTCGTAAGTTCTAGGTTTTCTCCCAAAAAGTAATCGAAAGTAGAACTGACTGGAAGTCGATATTTGAACTCTTCGTGCAACTTTGCGTCGATTGATATACGATTTTACTAATTTTGACTCATATTTACTAAACTTTGGTCATCATTGATCAAACAGAAATTACTTCAAAACAGGAACTAAAGATTCAAACTCAACTTTCAATACGTTTCGATTGATGTGTTACATGTAATATTTCTGCGATTATAATGGCACTTCTGGTTAGAACTTTTTAACCGGAAATGATATAAAAAACAAAATTTTTCATTTGTTGTCATCTTGCTAGGGCACGTCGAATGATATACCGCTTATACAATTTCGGTGACTTTAAAACAGTACTTACGGTTGCGACACTAAAACCGGAAGTCCGATGTCAAATTTCTCATCTTTAATACCAACCTTGGGTTATAAGCATTCATTCGACACCTCATTTGTCATTCTATCTGTATTAATAACGGAGGAAGTTGTATTCGCAGACGGACAGACAGACGGACAGACAGTCATTAAACCGAAAGTATATGTATATTTATTCTCGTCTTGTGAAGGCGCGTCGAATAATATATTCCAGTATTGTACTATTCCAGTGACTTTAAAACAGCACTTCTGGTCGCATTTCTAAAATCGGACGTCCTAGGTAAAATTTCTCACCTTTACTACCATCCTTGGATTATAAGCTTTCATTTGACACCTCATTTGTCATTCTACCTGGTATAGTGACGGAGGAGTTATATTCGCGGTCAGACAGACAGACGGACAGACAACCTAGGTCTAATTTCTCACCTTTAGTACTATCCTTGGATTATAAGCTTTCATTTGACACCTCATTTGTCATTCTACCTAGTATGGCGACGGAGAAGTAAACGTTCTTATTCTATTATTCTTGTAGGTACCGGGTGTCCCAATAAGAATGGCTCTCGGCCATATCTCAGGAACCGTTTATAGTAGAGCTTTGAAATAAAACAATTTATAACAAAAGTTGCCTCAGGAAAAGCTTGGAAATTATTTTCATAATTGTGGGACCACCGCTAGAGGGCGTAATTGAATATCAAAAATTAAAAAATCTAAATTTTACAAAATTTTCCTAATGAAGGGGCACTGGAAATCCGATCGTCGTATTCTTCATAAAATTCTACGCATATTTGATTTGACAAGTTTAGGTCTACCTTTGGAAATAAGAGGTGGGGGTGAGTGGGAACCTTGTTATGAAAAACTGGCTGTGAGTCCGGTTCTGCTTAATCAAATTTTGCAAACTTGGTCTTGTTGAAGACAGATCTTTTTCGTCAATGTAAAAGTTATGATTTCGAACCAACTTACTGAGTAATATGCCAGCTAGAAGGCGTTATTTAATTTTTTTCAGAAATCTAGTGTTCCTTGGAAAATATTAAATACAAATATGCATTTTTTAATACCATATTACAAAATTAGACAAAATTAGCAACAGAATAGCGAAAACCGCATGTTAATACCTTTTTTCTATCTCGAGATATCTTACAAAACGTGTAAATTTAAAAACATAACTGTTACTGTCACCGGTAAACGAAATTCATTAAAAGTAGTGTGCTATGGAAACAACAAAGAAACATTTTCCAGCTGTCAACGTATATTAGGTCTTTTCAAAGCTTTCTCATTTGTTTCGAGCCTCGTTCATATCTCGTATATTAATATTATACACGGATTATACGGCATATGACAGAGGCTCGAAACAAATGAGAAGCGTTGAAAAGCCCTATTACAAAGAAATAAAAACAACTATTTAGTGATGACATAAACGTTCAAATTTTTGCCCATCATTTTCGTTGCAGACATTTACTCTTTCAAGAGTAGATTGAACAGCAGTCTCAATTTCTGCTCTCGATATGCTTTGAATGGCGTTTAGTATTCTCTGGATAATGTATTCTAGAGTAGTGTATGATGGGCCACAATTTGAATATTTAGGTCGTCACTAAGTAGTTATTTTTGTTCTGTGTTATATTTAATTTTAAAAGTATTGTTTCTCTTTATATTGTTGTTTTAATTAATTATATTTTTATACGTTGACATCTGGAAAATGTTATTTTGTTTTTTTCCACAGCACACTACTTTTCATTAACTTAGTTTACCGGTGATAGTAACAGTTATGTATAAAATTTACACGTTTCTCGAGATATCTTGAGATAGAAAAAAGATATCGACATGCAGTTTTCGCTATTCTATTTCTAATTTAATCTAATTTTATAAAGTATGATTAAAAATGCATACTTGTATTTAATATTTTCCAAAGAAAACTAGATTTCTGAAAAAAATTAAATAACGCCTCCCAGCTGGCTTATTACTTATTAGGATGGTTCAAAATTATCACGCTTACATTGAAGAAAAAGATCTGTCTTCAACAAGACCCAGTTTTCAAAATTTGATTTAGCAGAACCGGACTTACAGCCATTTTTTCATAACAAGGTTCCCACTCACCCCCACCTCTTATTTGCAAAGGTAGAGTTAAACTTGTTAAATCAAATATGCGCAGAATTTGATGAAGAATACAATAATCGGATTTCCAGTGCCCCTTCATTAGGAAAATTTTGTAAAATTTAGATTTTCTTATTTTTGATATTCAATTACGCCCTCTAGCGGTGGACCCACAATTATGAAAATAATTTCCAGGCTTTTCCTGAGGCAACTTTTGTTATAAAATTTTTTATTTCAAAGCTCTACTATAAACGGTTCCTGAGATATGGCCGAGAGCCATTCTTATTGGGACACCCGGTACATTTAACAATGATTGAAATTATGAAAGAAATTATAGAAAACAGCATGGCAACACTGTGAAGCACAAACATTAAGATTCAGCCACATTCAGCTGTGCGTTACATAGGGTGCGCTAATATCCAAGATGTCCGCATTTTCAATGTACTTATATAATACCACAGAGCCGGTTCGTCTACTGGATGACTAAAAAACTATTTGTATGTGTATTTTTATATATTTGTAAATTCGTATTTTTGTGTAAATAAATGTTTTTGTAATTCTTTAATTCTACTTTTTTTCTGCATAGATCTATTAAATTGTCTATTTATAAAAATTGCAACGTTATTAAGGGTGGTTTTTAAGGGTTGAAATATTATGATATCATATGCTGAAGCATAAAACAATCATTATTTAACCAGACAAAACCAAATTTTACCTATATTAAAGTTTACAATGTTTTTATATAATTTTTGACAATAAGGGTAGTTTACACCCTTAAAATAATCAACGCCCTTGAGCATGATATAGAATATGAAGTACAGGATCCTAACCCAAAATTTTTATGTAAACTGATGCAAGCAGAAATTATTCTTTTAGGATAAGTAAACTTTTCATACACTCACCGGCAGAGAAAAAGGGCACCCCAAAAAATGGGTCATTTTTAATGTCTTGTATTTCCTAAACCTGATGTCCGATTTAAGTAATTTTTTTAATATGTTATAGCCTTATTCTTTATCAATATCGCTGTAATAATATTGTTGCTAGACAGGTATATTGTCATTGTATACAGGGTGTACGAATCAAACTGTTTTTTTCTCAAACTTTGGAACACCCTGTGGAATGTTCTAGCTTTTATAAAATACTGAAATTATAACCAAACTATAGCCTCAGGTTTTCTTAACATTCTGTTTTTTGATTCATTCGCTTATGTTACATAATAAAAAAGTTAAGCACTTTAACAACTACCCCTGTTTTTCGTTAATACAGGGTGTTTTTAAATAAGTACGGCAAACTTTAAGGGGTAATTCTGCATGATAAAATAATGACAGTTTGCTTTATAAACGTATGCCCGCAAATGCTTCGTTTCCGAGATAGGGGGTGTTGAAATTGTTCTTACAAACTGACGATTTATTTATTTCTCTAAAACGGTTTGTGATATGCAAATGAAATTTGGTAGATTTTAAGAGGTAGTTATTGCGCAGTTTTTGGCATACAATTAATAATTTTATATTCACCATTGGCGTGCATACGGGTATAAATATTTTAGATATATCCCGTATGCATATTTACACATGCTAGCGTGTGTAGACACCAGGGTGTTGAAATCAGTTAGAGTTTGGAAAAACAGTGCATTTACAGATGCTAGCGCGTGTTGACACCACGGTGTGCAGCGGTGTTGAAATCAGTTAGGGTTTGGAAAAACAGTACGTTTACAGATGCTAGCGTGTGTTGAAATCAGTTAGGGTTTGGAAAAACAGTACATTTACAAATACTAACAGATTTGGACACCAGAGTGTTGAAACCAGCTAGCTTTTTTAGTGGTTATACATGCATAGATGCTAACGGCTATTGACATTGAATTTATATACCTACTGGAGTGGAAAAATATTTAAGTGATTTAGGTATTAATAAATAATTAAACGTTGTTGGGATATAAGCAATAATAAATTAACACAAAAGAACATCATAAAAAATAATGTTGCTCTGAAGCTATTTCCTTGTGGCATTTTTATATTTAACTATTTAGATGGGAAATAACCCACAATTAAATTTAAAAAAATAATTTTTGTTAACGTTTCGTCTCCCAAATCGGGTGTCGTTGTCAAAATACAAAATACTACTAAATTAAACAAAAATTTTGTTGCTTAGTAAAAAATTCTTCTAATAATTTATTTAATCTGACTCATTTATATCGGCAATTCAGATATATATTATACATTTTAAAGTATTTTTTACTAAGCAACTTCAATTTTCTTTTAATTTTGACAACGACACCCCATTTGGGCGTCGAAACGTTAATAAAATTATTATTTTTTAATATAATTGTGGCTTATTTCCCATCCAAATAGTTAATTACAAAAAATAATATTAGATTAATGAGCAGATCCATGCCCTTTAGCGTTAGGTTGGTTCTCTGTGATGTTTCTCATCAGGTTTCTGCTTCTTTTTTTTTTCCTTTTGTTGCCTCGGTTTTGGAAAAATAGTACGTTTACAGATGCTAGCGTGTGTTCACACTAGGGCACTAGGGTGTTGAAATCAGTTAGGCTTTGAAAAAACAGTACATTTACAAATACTAACAGATTTGGACACCAGAGTGTTGAAACCAGCTAGCTTTTTTAGTGGTTATACATGCATAGATTAGGAAAATCCTATAAAACAGCCATAAGACCGGCTATGATGCACGGAACTGAATGTTGGGCAGTGAAAAAGAAAGAGGAATAACGAATGCATGTGGCGGAAATGAGAATGCTTAGATGGATGAGTGGAGTGACAAAGAAGGATAAAATTAGAAATGAGTATATTAGTGGAAGTATAAGTGTGGCACCAATTGATGCCAAAATGAGAGAGCATAGGTTAAGATGGTTTGGTCATGTTCAACGTCGAGACGTTAATCACCCAATACGAAGAATTGCTGAAGTGCAGATTCCTGGAAGGAGTAGGAGAGGAAGACCAAAGAAGACCTGGGGGGAGACGATAAGGCAGGACATGTTGGTAAAGGGGATTAACATTGATATGACCCAAGATAGAATTGTGTGGAGAAATGCAATCAGGGAAGCCGACCCCGCATAGGGATAAGGCAAAGAGAATGATGACATGCATAGATGCTAACGGCTATTGACATTGATTTTATATACCTACTGCTGTGGAAAAATATTTAAGTGATTTAGGTATTAATAAATAATTAAACGTTGTTGGGATATAAACAATAATATATTAACACAAAAGAACAACATAAAAAATAATGTTATTCTGAGGCTATTTCCTTGTGGCATTTTTATAATAATTAACTATTTAGATGGGAAATATGAATAGATAATAACACCCAAGACTTTACCCGTGAGGACTACTTCATTACTCACGGGTCATTACTCACAGGCTAAAGTAAGGTTCAAGTAGTGCATGCCACTTTTAGTATATTAGTTGTATATAAACCGCAGATAATAGTATATTATTCAACTAGCTTCATCATGTAATGATGGCTATTACTCACGATGATGAAGTTTGCGGCACGAGCCGAAGGCGAGTGTCGTAATTTATCAGAGTGAATAAAAGCCATTACGTGCGAGTATAATCCTATACTTTTTCGACGACCTTTTTTATTTTAATTAGTAAAAACATGATTATCAACTACCCGAGATTAAAATTATACAGAATTATAAAAAATGTAACAATGGTTGAGTATACTTTTACGTTTATACCTTGTTTAATATGTATGAATTTTGACCTTATTCATTTTTAGTGAGAGTGACATTAGCGCATTTGCTGTGTTTATTGGAATTTATAACTTACACTTATTGTGTTTATTTTATAAAGTTATATTGTCTTAAATATATTATAACATAGTTATATTATTATATTATATTATATAGTTAAATTTAAAAACGTACATTATAACTTTATAACATACGTCCACCAATAATAGCCATTTCTTTTTTATTACATTGACAATAGGTACAAAGTACTTAAAATTTTCGTAAACGAATAGAACTTGAATTGACTATTTCTTGTTGTATTTTTACAATATATAAGACAGTATTTGCCGTTTTTTTTTTAAATTTTATAAAGCAACATTTATTTTTGTATATTATAATTTTAATCTCGAGTACCTAGCTGACAATATTATTTTTTTACTAATTAAAATAAAAAAAAATTTAAAGTAATCATGGGAGTGCCGACAAAAGTGAAAACTTCTTATAGTATATAAATTACGAACTCAATGCTTTTTCCCTATTCAAAAAGAAGTGCTATTCCTATATTATATACGCGTTTCGTACGTTCCCTTCTACTTAGGTATACATACATATCGTACTATAAATAAGAAGAAAATATATTGCGCATCCTAAAGAGAGAGGGACTCGTGACGCAACTGAAGACCGGCACGTTCGTAATGGTTCGTAACGTCCGATTAGTTTGAATCGTTCGCGGTTGTAAGATAAGTGTATTTATTTTATACTTTATCTTTGTAAAAGTGAGATGTCTTTTATAAACAAATAACACAAAAAAGTCGTTTAATATTATTTTGCTAATTGAATAATTTCGTGACAGAATGCATACAAATCCCATTTAACTTTAACAAGAATTCAAATTCAAATTGGTCTCCAGTTACGTCATCATGCGCGAACTTGGACGTATTTGGGCCACAAGAAGATACTATCTGGTTATTTTTAGTATCATGTACATACACACAATATATATACGTACGAAATTTAGTTCGGCAAAGTGATGACGGTCGCAAACTCAATACTTTTTCCCCATCTAAAAAGTGCACAACGTTCCTCAAGAAATTTTAATTTCAAAAATTTATTTCGCCGAAGGGATGACGGTCGCTAATTAAACACTTTTCCCCCATCTAAAAAGTGTATAACGTCCCTAAAAAAGTTTCGCTTCAATAATTTATTTCGTCGAAGCAATGACGGTCGCTAATTCAATACTTTTTCTCCATCTAAAAAGGGCACAACGTCCCTAAAGAAGTTTTCACTTCAAAAATTTATATCGTTGAAGCAATGACGGTCGCTAATTTAATACTTTCCCCATCGAAAAAGTGCAAAACGTCTCTAAAGAAGTTTTCACTTCAAAAATTTATTTTTCTGAAGGGGTAACGGTCGTTAATTCAATACTTTTTCCCCATCTAAAAAGTGCACAACGTCCCTAAAGAAGTTTTAACTTCAAAAATTTATTTCGCCGAAGCGATAACGGTCGCTAATTCAATATTTCATCCCCATCCAAAAAGTGCACAACGTTCCTCAAGAACTTTTCATTTCAAAAATTTATTTCGCCGAAGGGATGGCGGTCGCTAATTCAATACTTTTCCCCATCAAAAAAGTGCACAACTCTAAAGAAGTTTTTACTTCAAACATTTTTGATTCGATCGCTGATTCAATACTGTTTCTTCATCTAAAAAGGGCACAACGTCCCTAAAGTAGATTTTACTTCTAAAAATTTATTTCGTGGAAGCAATGACGGTCGCTAATTTAATAATTTTTCCCCATCGGAAAAGTGCACAACGTCCCTAAAGAAGTTTTCACTTCAAAAATTTATTTCGTCGAAGCAATGACGGTCGTCAATTGAATACTTTTTCCCTACCTAAAAAGGGAAAAACGGCTCTAAAGAAGTTTTCACTTCAAAAATTATTCCGTCGAAGCAATGACGGTCGTGATGATGGTCGCTGATTCAATAATTTTTCCCAATCTAAAAAGATCACAACGTACCTAAAAAGTTTTCACTTCAAGAATTTATTTCGTCGAAGCAATGACGGTCGGGATTACGGTCGCTAATTCAACACTTTTAGCCATTTAAAAAGGGCGCAGCGTTTCTACAGAATTTTCACTTCAAAAATTTATTTTTGTCGAAGAAATGATGGTCGCGCTGACGGTCGCTGATTCAAAATTTTTCCCCATCTAAAAAGGGCAAAACGTCCGTAAAGAAGTTTTCACTTCAAAACATTATTTCGTCGAAGCAATGACGGTCGCGATGACTGTCGCTAATTCAATACTAGTTCCCCATCCAAAAAGTGCACAATGTCCCTAAATAGTTTTTACTTCAAAAATTTATTTCGTCGAAACAATGACGGTCGGTATGACGGTCGCTAATTCAACACATTTTGTCATTTAAAAAGGGCACAGCGTTTCTACAGAAGTTTTCACTTCAAAAATTTATTTCGCCGAAGCGATGACGGTCGCTAATTCAACACTTTTTCCCCATCTAAAAAGGGCACAAGGTCCCTAAAGAAGTTTTCACTTCAAAAATTTATTTCGTCCATCTAAAAAGTGCACAACGTTTCTAAAGAACTTTTCACTTCAAAAATTTGTTTCGCCGAAGCGATGACGGTCGCTAATTCAACACTTTTCCCCATCTAAAAAGTGCACAATGTCTGTAAAGAAGTGTTTACCTCAAAAATTGATTTCGTCGAAGCAATGACGGTCGCGATGACGGTCGCAAAATCAATCCTTTTTCTCCATTTCAAAATATATTTTACATTTATTTTAAATTTAAATACTCCTACACAATTTATATATACATACACATAATAAATATATGTACAAAATTTATTTCGCAGAAGAGATGACGGTCACGATGACGGTCGCGAAATTAATCCTTTTTCCCCATCCAAAAATAGGTTTTACATTTATTTTAAATTTAAATACTTCTATACAATTTATGTGTACATACACATTTATAGACACGTACAAAATTTATTTCGCTGAAGAGATGACGGTCGCGATGATGGTCGCGAAATCAATCATTTTTCCCCATATAATTTTTACATTTATTTTAAATTTAAATACCTCTACACAATTTATATATACATACACATAATATTATAGCATAAGCGATGACGGTCGCAATGACGGTCGCGATGACGGTCGCGAATTCAATGATTTTTCCCCTATCCAAAAATCGCACAACGTCCCTAAAGAAGTTTTCACTTCAAAAAGGTCATAGAAAAAGTATAGTATTCTACTCTCATGCAATGGCAATTACTCACTCTGATGAATTACGACACTCGCCTTCGGCTCGTACCGCAAACTTCATCGTGAGAAGTAGCTGCCTATCAATGCATGCTCGTTGAATAATATACTATGAAGACCTAAGTGGAAGAAGGGGGTATGTAACATTTTCTAAAATTTTGAGTTTCTGATCGAATGAAGGTGGTATGTAACTTCACTATCATATGACACTTATACTGTATCTCTAAAAAGCTTAATAAGAGATATTCTAGTAGATGAAGGATGTATGTACATTTAAAATACGATTCTTGAATGGAAGGAGGTATGAAATATTTTTCGTCTTTTTCAGGTTTAAATTGTTTATGACTCAAAAATATTAATTTTAGAGAAAAATTACAAAAGACCTTTTTTGTTTGCAATGATCAAAAAGACCTAAAATAATGTACCCGGGTTGAAAAAATTGAATTTCCTAAATTTGTTTAATTTTTTTTTATTAAATGTAGCTAAATGACTACGAAATTATGGTATTTAGATATAGGGAATATAACACGAAAAATAATCAGCATTTCTTAAGGACTTCAAAACGCAAAAATATACAGGGTGTTCCATTTGAAAAAAGAAAATTCATTAGATTTACAGAAAAACGGAAGTTCTGACAACAATGTAATTGTCACTATTATATCGGCCGCATTAGAAAACCCTTTGTCACCAAAATCTATAAAAAATCGTGCATGTCGTTTCCGAGATAATTGAGGCTTTCCATAAATAAAACTCAGTCTGTGTAATATACTCCATTTATTAATACAAGGCAAGGTATACGGAAGAAGAAAGGCCAGGTCGCATAAGACCCCGGTCTGGGTCGAGGCTCTACGGCACAAGAAGTACAGAGAATTGTTAAATAAGGCGCAGAGGAAACCTCTGTTGAACGTAGTCAGTGCCTACAAGACTACGTCTACCACGGCCCTACAAGTGATAGCGGGCGCCCCTCCTATCTACCTGCTAGCCAGGGAAAGAAAATCTCTATATGAGCAACAAAACGGCCACTTACCGGAAGTAAGAGCGGCTGCCAGAGAGCGGCTACTCATGGACTGGCAGGTAGAATGGGAGGCGGAAATAAGTAAAGCCCAATGGACCAAGCAGCTTATACCGAATGTGGGGACGTGGTACGCTTGCAAGTTTAAGCGGGTTAATTTTTATTTCACCCAATTTTTAACCGGGCACGGGTCCTTCCGGGCGTTCACTTACAGAATCGGTAAGGCAAACGATGACCTGTGCCGGACCTGCCACGTGAGGGAAGACGCAGAACACTGCGTTTTCCGGTGTAGCGTCTTCGCTTGCGAGCAGGCCAGGCTCAGGAACAGATTCGGCGATATAGGCCCCAATAACATAATTAACGTCGCGGTCGAGAATAAGTCCAATTTTGAATTTATTATAGACGTAGTCACGGGTATTGTAAAGCGCAGAGCGGTTCTAGAACGAGCGGAACAAGATGGGTGAGATTGGCTACACGTAGTTGATAAAAAATAAAATAAAATAAAAAATAAAAAAAAAATAAATAAAAAAAAAAATAAATTAAAAAAAAATAAAAATAAATAAAAATAAATAAAAATAAATAAAAAATAGTAAAAAAAATTAAAAAAAACAGAAAAAAGACAAAAAATAGGAAAAAAACTGCCACAACAGATATAAACATTCACAGGCACATTACCCTAAATTTTTTTCAAGGCCTACCTATTTATATTCATCTTTAAGTCTCCCTACACCTTAATCAATTATGTTCTTTCTACCATTTGTAGGTAGGCTCACTGGGCCGATTATCAATTAAATAATACCCACCTTCAGTCGTAAGCTCCCCCTATCCGCGTGTCATTTTCAGACATGAAGTGAATCGATTCGCGCCTGCGACTGTTCGGCTCCCTCCGAGGAGCGCACCGACTAGCCGAGGCCCTGGTCTGCCTACCTTTCGGCATACGACCTTGTCATTTTCAGACAGGCGAGAATAGCATAGCTAATACTATACTACTATTCAGCTCACTATCCAAAGACCTCCCCTGTCCGTCTGCTGATCTTAGGTAGGCGAGCCTGTCCTTTCTTTTTATGAGTTTATCCTCAAAGACCTCCCCCCTATCCGCCTCTCCGTTTCTAGGAAGGCGAGAATAGCATAGAAGGGCTTATGCCAATCTTCTCCTTTAGCCCTACTTACAAAGACTGCGCGGGATATCCCCATGTATCGTTCACTAATGAACACGTCCAGGGATATTCCGGGTCGGAAGAGGGGGTGGTTTTAGTTGGTAGGCGGCTGGTTATGGGGGGCACGCGGGACGCATGGACCTACTCTGGTCTGTGAGCCCTAGCGTGTTCTCCTCTCCTGTCCGAGTCCAACAGTACTAGGGACACCTTCCCTAGTCTGCTAAGAGCGTTCCACCTCAATCAAAAAAAAAAAAAAGTCGCATAAGACAGTCATGGCTTAGACACCTGTGAGAATGGTTTAACAGATCCTCTGCATCCCTTTACCGAGCTGCCATTAACAAAATTACTATAGCCTTGCCAATATAAATGAGTCAGATTAAATAAATTATTACAAGAATTTTTTACTAAGCAACAACATTTTTGTTTAATTTAGTAGTATTTTGTATTTTGACAACGACATCCGATTTGGACATCGAAACGTTAATAAAACTATTTTTTTCAATTTAATTGTGGCTTATTTCCTAGTTTTTCCTATCTAAATAGTTAATTATAAAAATGCCACAAAGAAATAGCCTAAGAACAACATTATTTTGTATGTTGTTCTTTTGTGTTAATATATTATTGTTTATATCTCTACAACGTTTAATTATTTATTAAAACCTAAATCACTTAAATATTTTTGCACATCAGTAGGTATATAAAATCCATGTCAACAGCCGTTAGCATATATGCATGTATAACCACTAAAAAAGCTAGCTGCTTTTAACACTCTGGTGTCCAAATCTGTTAGTATTTGTAAATGTACTGTTTTTCCAAACCCTAACTGATTTCAACACCCTAGTGTCAACACACGCTAGCATCTGTAAACGTACTGTTTTTCCAAACCCTAACTGATTTCAACACCGCGGCACATCGTGGTGTCAACACGCGCTAGCATATGTAAATGTACTGTTTTTCCAAACCCTAACTGATTTCAACACTCTGGTGTCTACACACGCTAGCATCTGTAAATATGCATCCCGTATGCACGCCAATGGTGAATATAAAATTCTCAATTGTATGCCAAAAAATGCGCAATAACTAGCTCTTAAAATCTACCAAATTTCATTTGCATATCACAAACCGTTTTAGAGCAATAAATAAATCGTCAGTTTGTAAGAACAATTTCAACACCCCCTATCTCAGAAACGAAGTATTTGCGGGCATAAGTTTATAAAGCAAACTGTCATTATTTTATCATGCAGAATTACCCCTTAAAGCTTGCCGTACTTATTGAAAAACTCCCTGTATTGACGAAAAACAGGGGTAGTTGTTAAAGTGCCTAACTTTTTTATTATCCAACATAAGCGAATGAATAAAAAAACAGAATGTTAAGAAAATCTGTGGCTATAGTTGGGTTTTAATTTTAGTATTTTATAAAAGCTAGAACATTCCACAGGGTGTTCCAAAGTTTGAGAAAAAAAACAGTTTGATTCGTACACCCTGTATACAATGACAATGTACCTGTCTAGCAACAATATTATTACAGCGATATTGATAAAGAATAAGGCTATAACATATTAAAAAAATTACTTAAATCGGACATTAGGTTTAGGAAATACAAGACATTAAAAATGACCCATTTTTTGGGGTGCCCGTTTTCTCTGCCGGTGAGTGTATATAGCTCCAACAAGGGTGGTTTTAAGGGTTGAAGTATTGTGATATTATATCTTAAAGCACAAAACAATCATTATGTAACTAATATGAAGCAAATGCTGACAATATTAAAGTTTAAAATAGTATTTTATAATTTTTTACAATTAGGGGTGGTTTTCACCCTCAAAAAACCAAAAGCGTACAACGGCTCAATATAGAAAATGAACTAGAGGGTGAAATGGGCCTAATCCCAAATTTTTGTACAAATCGATGCTGGACGAAAAAATTGCGAGGTTTTGCCATTTTTCCAGCTTCATTTCCTCGACTATTATAATATGCTGCGCTGTCAGGTCATAATTCCTTTAATGAGCGCTCGCCGCTCGGGAACCGAGACAAAACATTGTTGTAAAAGCATAAATCCATAAATCGTATACCTCAATGTCGGAATAACAAAGAACTTATAGAAATTGTATAAATATATTTATACATTGTATAAATAATATTTATACTTTCGTTGCCAGCCCACAACCTCTGAACATTACCGAAACATAGCCAAAGCACTAAATGAGAAAAAAACCCACTATTACACCTACCAGACAAAGGAAGAAAGAACATTCCGAGTTGTACTTCGTAATATGCATCAAACAGCAGATAAAGATGCTTTAAAAGATGAGTTAGCACAAATGGGACACGAAGTAACCAACATAGCTAATATATATAAGAATGGATCCAAAACGGCGCTTCCGCTTTTTTATATGAACTAAAAGCTAAGCCAAATAATAAAGACATTTATGAAGTGAGAGCACTTCAGAATATGATTGTGTCCTTCGAACCACCACATCCCAAGCGTCAGGTTCCCCAATGTACCAAATGTCAACGTTATGGCCACACACAAAAATTCTGTTATATGCCTCCAAGATGCGTAAAGTGTGCAAGTAATCATCATACTTTAGACTGCCCACGCAAGGAACGCAGCAATAACGTACAATGTGTACTCTGTATGGGAAACCATCCGGCCAACTATAAGGGCTGCAGCGTATACAAACAAATACAAAAAGAAAAGTTCCCCCAACTCAGACAGAAACAAGAGACCCATAGAACAGACATCAATACAATTAACAGCCAAACAGTAACCCCTGGTGTTTCTTACGCTCAAAAAACGTCAGGAAATAGTCAAACAGCTGAAATCACAAACCAACAAAGTAATGTTAGCTCAAACCATTTAACGACAATTGCCAACCTGGAAAACATGATGGCAAAATTAATGGAGAGAATGGATACTATGCTTAATCTCCTTACCACTATGATCTCCAAAATGCACTAATGCAAAACGCACCTAAAATAGCCGTCTTGAACTCAAATGGGCTAACGAATCATATCCAAGAAATAAAAATTTTTCTCGACGAGAAGAAAATTGATGTTATGCTCATATCAGAAGCCCATCTAACAGACAAAAATTATATAAAAATTCCAAAATACACTGTTCACTACACAAAACATCCAAATGACAAAGCACACGGTGGCACAGCTATCATTATCAAATCTAATATAAAACACCATGAGTTAAATAAGTTCAGTGAAAAGTACCTGCAGTCAACTAGCATTGTCATTGATGACTGGTTAGGCAACCTTACCTTATCTGCTGTCTACTGTCCTCCTGGCCAATCCATCAACGAAAATAACTTTAATACCTATTTTAGTTCCCTTGGACACAAATTCATAGCAGGAGGAGACTTTAACTGTAAACATCATCACTGGGGCTCTAGAATAATCACAACAAGGGGTAGACAACTGCTGAAGTCGATAAGAGGAAACAATCTACAACACATATCTACAGGAGAACCAACTCATTGGCCTACAGATCCAAATAAAACACCAGATTTCTTAGACTTCTGTGTGATTAAAGGTATCTCTCTTAACTACTTAGCAATACAATCATGCTGGGACCTCTCGTCAGATCATTCTCCCATTCTAATTGACCTAGACTCCAAAGTCATACTCAGAAATAAGCCTCCAGTCCTAACCAATAACCAAACAAATTGGAATATGTTCCGAAGTGCATTAACAGAACAAATATCAACGAATTTGCCACTTAAAACAGAAATACAAATTGAAAATGCAGTACAACAACTTACTACCTCCATACAAAAGGCGGGATGGAGTGCTACACCTGAACAAACATTATGGAAGGAAACCATAAATTGTTCTCTGAGTGCAAAAAACATGATTGAAGAAAAAAGAAAACTTAGGAGAAAATGGCAAAACACACATGCACCTATTGACAAAGAAAATCTAAACAGAATTACCAGAAGACTTAAAAATCTATTAAAAGAAGAAAAAAACAGGGGGATTCAAACTTACTTAGAAAATCTGACTCCAATCAAAGACACTAACTATTCGCTATGGAAGGCGACGAGAAAAGTAAAAGGACCAAAAGACGCCATACCTCCTTTAAAAAATACCAAAGGTAAATGGGCAAGAACAGACACAGAGAAATCCGAGACATTCGCAGAACATCTTTCGACAGTATTTAGTCCCTTTACTAGAGTAGTACCATTAGAACAAGAAGAACCATTTCATTCTTTTCTTGAGGCTCCATATCAAATGGAACCGCCAATCTCCAAGTTTAATATTAAAGAAGTAAAACAGATAATAAATAATGAGATACAACCTACTAAGGCACCAGGATTCGACCTCATAACGGGTAAGGTCCTTCAGGAACTAACCGATGATTGTTACAGAATAATCACTATGATCTTTAATGCTATGTTAAGTCTGCACTACTTCCCGTTGCAATGGAAAGTGGCACAGATTATACTAATTCAAAAACCTGGAAAAGATCCAAAAGATGTCAACTCATACCGACCGATAAGTCTGCTCCCAGTCATCTCTAAGGTGTTTGAAAAACTTCTGTTAAGAAAAATAAAACCAATATTAGAAGAGAAGAGTCTCATACCTGACCATCAATTCGGATTTCGTAATCAACATAGTACAATAGAACAAGTTCACAGACTGTACACAACAATAAGAACTAGTCTCGAAAACAAGCAATACTGCACTGCAGCCTTTTTAGACGCCTCTCAAGCTTTTGACAAGGTGTGGCACACAGGACTTCTGTACAAATTAAAGAAAAACCTACCTTACACTTACTTCAAACTGTTTCAATCATACCTTACAGAAAGGAGATATCTGGTAAAATATAGTGAAGCCTATACAAAACTCTACCCCATCCTATCTGGTGTACCTCAGGGTAGTGTGCTCGGACCGATCCTATACCTAATATATACGTCTGACTTGCCAACAAGCAACGACCTAACACTTGCAACATTCGCAGATGATACTGCTTTCCTGGCCTCTCATGGTAATCCAATAATAGCATCAGAGAGACTGCAACTACATCTGAACAAAACAAATGAATGGCTTAAACTCTGGAGAATTAGAATAAACCCCTCAAAATCCACACACATTATATTCACTCTAAGAAGAGGTACATGTCCAGAACTTAATCTCGATAGACATCCTTTACCTCAAAAGGATGACGTAAAATATCTAGGTATTCACCTTGACAAACGACTAACTTGGACCAAACATATATGGACGAAAAGACTTCAACTGGGAATTGTATACAGAAAACTTTACTGGATCTTGGGAAAAAACTCTCACCTATCGATCGATAACAAGCTGCTTATATACAAAACAATAATAAAACCCATTTGGACATATGGTTCGCAGCTCTGGGGATCAGCTAGCAAATCTAATATTATGAAAATACAAAGATTTCAATCCAAAACTCTAAGAACAATCGCTAATGCCCCTTGGTACATCCATAATGACGCAATACATAGAGATCTTCAGGTACTATCAGTCTCCGAAGAGTGCAAAAAATCTTCTGAACAATATCAAAATAGGTTGCGGGTACATCCAAACACCCTGGCACACAATCTTCTCAGCAAGCAACAAGCGAAGAGATTGAAGCGATATGATCCCTTGGACCTACCTAACCGATCCTGACAGAGCCTACAGCAGAGGAAGCTACGCCTTCAACAGCGTCCAGCCATTGTGTTCTGTGCCAGTTTTAGTTTTAGTTTTCGTGCTCGCGTATCAGTGTATGTGCGCATCTCACCGGTAAACAAGGTAATGTGTGTGTGTCGTGATGCTTTGGTCACTGGACCTTACATCTCTCTGCCATTGTAAAGACAAACAATTTTACTTATTGTTTTCATTGTAAAACAGATTGTAAAAAAACTTGGATGTTAATAAAAAAAAAAAAAAACTTTCGTTGTATCATTGTTGTATGTATATAATATAATATTTATATACTATAATATTTCTACTATGTATATATTTTTAATTATTGAATGGTTCAATTTGTATTTTGATTTTACCGATTTGCCGCCCCTCTTGTGATGCCGCCTGATGCGACCACCTCACCGCATCATAGCACCGCACGGCCCTGTGTACTATACGATTGTATATTTATTTATTTTCAATAAAAACCTTTATTCTTGGCAACAATAACAAGTTTTTTATTCAAATGAAATAAATATTACTTTGAAATACCTGGTGATTCCATATAAGTTTGGGGTGTGTGTAATTTCAAAAGTAATGTCATTAAATTGTCTGCACAAAAAATTAAAGCGGGACATTAAACTTAGTTTTTCGTGCTCTCTTCTGAGTGGCTCAGTTCCATACTTGCCCAAGCCGCATTTTCATTATAAGTCAGAAAGTTGATGTAAAGCAAATTGGCGATAATAAAAAAAGCACTCGATGTAGAAACATTTTAATTTATTTTGTAAATTAACAAAATATTACTTTAACTAAAAGTTATACAAAGAAAAATTAAATATGAACCTGTGAATCATACTTTTGATAAGAACTTGTAGGCAACTTTGGCGCTAACACTAACTTTAAAATAAGTACTACAGTTGTTGGCTAGGCAACGATAAAGTAGGTCGATAAATTATTTTATTAATCATTTTCAACGTCAGACTCAATTGAATCTCCAGTTGGTTCTTCAATGATCCCTGATTGAAGCGATCTATAAAACTTGTGATGTTCTGGAGGTATATATTTAATAAGATCTATTAAATCTTTCTTTTTTTCCTTTGGAATAGGTCGTTCATGGGGATACAACAATGATAGCTTAAGAGGCAAATCAGTAATTACAGGTCTACCACGACCAACACTTTTTATTAAATCAAGTTTACTAAAGAGATCATCATTTTCGACACAATTGTATTTATAGTACATCGTCTTGGGCTCCTTTTTGCGTAGTTGTATCCATCTAATTTTGAGCCATTCTACTTTTTCTTTTTCTACAGATATTTTTCTGTAAGTTATGGACTCTTCCAAACTTCTTGTAGTAAAAAAGTGATCTGCTGTCATCTGATGCACAACAAATTTTGGTGTTTTCTTTTTAAACTTTTTAATTACATTTAGTCCAGAAAGCCACTGCGCATCCGCTAGGAAAAATATTCTAATTCGGATTTTTTGCATAATCTTACTCAAAAAGGACTCCTTTTAACAAATTTGCATGTTGCCAAGACCAAAAGGTGGTCAAAAATTTTTTAAACGTTTTTTTTGTTTTTTTCCTAAAATTATTTTTTTTGCATGGAAAAATTTTTTATTAGGTTTTTTGGATCATTCCAAACAGAAAAGGTCTTTAGTGACTTTTCTCTAAAAATGATAGTTTTTGACATATAAGCGATTAAAAATTGAAAAATTGCGAAATCGGCCATTTTTAACCCTCAAAAACTATATGAAAAACGGAAAATTTGAATGTTGCCAAGGCAGTTAGATATTCTTTAAACATCGATTGATGAAATCCCGAAGAGTTTTTTGCAATACAATATTCAAAACTTCTTTGTTTTTTAATTGCTAATCAAGCGTGCGCGGCACTATTTTCCACCGACAGTATGGTGCAAATGAAAGGAATAAATTCGTTATTTCGTAAACCGGCGACTTTAAGGAAAAATCCCGAAACAGGTCGATTTTTATTTTTAAGTTATGATATTGTGGCATATACGGTGTACTAGTGACGTCATCCGTATGGGCGTGATGACGTAATCGATGATTTTTTTAAATGAGAATAGGGGTCGTGTGGTAGCTCATTTGAAAGGTTCTTCAATTCTCTATTCAGTAATGTAAATATTTACATAATTATTTATACAGGGTGTCCTTCTACTTCTTTTGTGTCAAATAATTTAATTTAATAAAAAATTTTGGACACCCTGTATAAATAATTATGTAAATGTTTATATTACTGAATAGAGAATTGAAGAACCTTTCAAATGAGCTAGCACACGACCCCTATTCTCATTTAAAAAAATCATCGATTACGTCATCACGCCCATACGGATGACGTCACTAGTACACCATATACGCCACAATATCATAACTTAAAAATAAAAATCGACCTGTTTCGGGATTTTTCCTTAAAGTTGCCGGTTTACGAAATAACGAATTTATTCCTTTCATTTGCACCATAATGTCGGTGGAAAATAGTGTCGCGCACGCTTGATTAGCAATTAAAAAATAAAGGAGTTTTGAATATTGTATTGCAAAAAACTCTTCGGGATTTCATCAATCGATGTTTAAAGAATATCTAACTGCCTTGGCAACATTCAAATTTTCCGTTTTTCATATAGTTTTTGAGGGTTAAAAATGGCCGATTTCGCAATTTTTCAATTTTTAATCGCTTATATGTCAAAAACTATCATTTTTAGAGAAAAGTCACTAAAGACCTTTTCTGTTTGGAATGATCCAAAAAACCTAAAAAAAAATTTTCCATGCGAAAAAAATTATTTTAAGAAAAAAACAAAAAAAAACGTTTAAAAAATTTTTGACCACCTTTTGTTCCTGGCAACATGCAAATTTGTTAAAAGGACTCCTTTTTGAGTAAGATTGTGCAAAAAATCCGAATTAGAATATTTTTCCTAGCGGATGCGCAGTGGCTTTCTGGACTAATTCATCCAATCATTTGGATGAAAAATTTGAGGATGATACTTTTCCCCCCTTTCTATTATACCAAAACCTTGATCTCAGCTAGAAAAGCTATGGCCAGGTATAAAAAATTTTAAATTTATTTTTTCAATTTTCGAGTTTTGCAAAATATTTACTCAGTGCCAATACAACTTTAATGTTGTGATTTTGACCACCGCAACTATTGCTGTAAAGAGTGATTTCTCTGGTTGCTGATGGTAAGCAGTTCTGAATGTGATAAATAAGACAGGACGCCACTTCTTGGGCTCCCCTGGAAGCTGTGTGTTCGCCCCAAACATGCATGTGGCCAACATTATTTACCTCATCATGGATACCGAGATTGTACACCCAGAGTTGTCGCTTGTAATATACTACACCAGTACCGGGACTCTGTAACTTTTATAGCGAAAGCGTAAGCGTGATTTCCGAACGCTTTCATCAAGTTATACTCTGTAAACTGCTGTCGGATGACGCCGGCAACACCGAATGGAGTTCGGAAGTAAAGCGAAACGTGATTATTTGTGGTTTCGTTTCACCACGTTTAGCGCTTAGAGTGACGTATTAAAAGAAGAAATTGACAATTTTACTTGGTTTTGAGGTTGTTTTTTACCACGTTTCGTTTTTTTGGCCGTTGTTGTTTACAAATACATAGTGTACTTGAGTTTTCAGTTTTCACAAATACATTTTTTTAACATAGAAATATATAATGTTATCCATCAACGGTTGCAATTCATTAAAAAGGTAATGGAATAAATCTTTATTTAATCTAAACAACTCTATGAATCGTAAATCCGGCAAACCAAAATAATCACTTCTATCCCTTAAAAATCTACCTTCTTCACGAAGCAGCCGTAACTGGTCCCTACGTTCTTGTTCGTCGAAAATTATTAAATTTATAGGCAACATTTTATTTAATTTCAACAATAAACACTTGTTTTTGTTTACCTTATGCTTTTTTGGAATTATAGGTTAGTTAAATCTGTCAAATATGTAGAATCACATCACATTTCCACAGGACGGAGTTTATCTATGGCATAGAACAAGACAATTATTACAGAACTCTAAAATCTTGAGACGACGTGCTGTGTTGCCGTTAATTTTTACCCAATCGTTCGTTTCAATTCGGTCCAGTTCGTAGAGTATTGCGATAGTATAGCGAAGCGAAGCCACACAATACAGAGTACGATTCGAACTGAACCGTTGCTTTGCTACGACTTGCTTACGCTTTCGCTATAAAAGTTATAGAGTCCCACTGCAGTGGATAACATTGGTGTAGGTAAAGTTTTTTGAAGGTCAAAAACCATAACTTGTTTTGTTCCATTGCTGGATCTAGCTTCATCTGCATCTCTTTTTTTCATATCTTACTGCATCTGCTCGCCGCAAAAGAAGTTCATATTTAATTTTAGCATTAGTATTGTCTGTGCCAATAGTACTAGTTTGTGCCTTAAATTCGTCACAGGTTTGACACGTGTCTTTATGCGAATTATGTATTTGATGTTCGAGAAAGAGTTTTTAAAAAAAGTATTTTATTTTCAAAATATAAATCAAAATGTGAAACAACAGAAGTGTTAAACAAACTGAACTAAGTTAAGCAAAAGTTGAATACAAGTAGCAAAAAAGTTATTATGATATGAAAGTCCCTCTATTTATAAGGTATTATTGCGCAGATTCTAGTATCGTAGAATCTGCAGAATCCAGTGGCGTAACTCCTCCCTCACTGAGTCCGAAAAATAATGGAGTTATTTTTGGGATGCTGGTTGCTGGTTGCTGGATCTTCTTCTTCAAAACCGGAGTCTTCTTGTAATTCTATTTCATTCTCGTTCCGTTGCTTTGGTCTTCTTTGTTTAATAATATATAGGATTATCAGGATTAGGATAACTGCTATGACTGAGGTTGTCACTAATGGAGTTGTATGCAATGTAGTATTTGTTTCTCTTATTGGTACTAATTGTTTCGCCATATTATTAATTGCGTAAAGATTTTCAAAATCAATTTTGGTAATATTATGGTTTTGGAATTTTCGTAGATTTTCTGTAGAAAAATATTTTATTTTTGGTAAAATTAGAGCTTTCCCTCTGTGTATTTTGATATTATTATTGAATTTCAATTGATTGATTGTGACTTCACAATTTTCTGGTATACTGATGAGAGATGGACTGTGGACTTCGAAAATTTGGTCTCTCTTGCACTTTGATTGGACTCGTTCAGATGTGGATGGCATTATCAATACTTCATTATTGGTTACTTGTTCGATAATGGATTCTTGAAGAGTGACTTCTGTGGTAAAACATTGGGTTGAACTTTGACCATTGAGGAAACGTAAAGTACAATTGTCTTGTAGTATGGTGTCTTCTTTACAATAATATATTTCTTCTAAAATTGGGCATTCATCTTTTTCTAGGTGCATTTCGTCGGAGGTTCGTGCCAAATAAGGGTATGTGGGAGTATACATTTTGTTCTTTTGGATTATTGGGTATATATGATAAAAATCAAGGACTTTTGGTTTTAGGATAGGTATGTGTGTAGCAAAGATCAGTTTTGAACTTGAAAAAGTTACTTGTGTCCCTAATAGCATGTAATATGTTAAAATATTTGTAAATTTTGGGATTTGAGAAGGTTGATAAATACTGTGCAAATATTCAATCATATCTTGAATTTCTTTACTTGAGATAATTGAACTATGCAATGAGTTTAATTTTGAAAACATAATTCCGTTTGCTAAATTCTCAATAAAATCTATCATATTTTGACAATCTAAATTTATCTGACTTATGGTACCTTGAAAAGTAATATAGTTTCCTAAACTATTTATAGTGTTTTGGATTTCTAATTGGAATTTCTGTAAGTTACGTTGCAGTTTTTCTTGGTTTTGCCAAAATGTGGCTAAAGATTTGTTGTAGTGATCGATTAGTTTTTTATACAAAGATATTTGTAAGTTCGTCTCATGTATAATATGTTTTTGATTATTTTCCAGGACTTCTATCGCTTTATCATATCTATCTCCGTCATCTGAATCTAAGTTTCCAAATAAATATTTATTAACTTTACCTATGCCATCAATTAGGCCTCTTTTTGATCGAATATGGGGATAGATATTTTCTAATTTTTTCTCTAATGTATTAATTAAAACTTCTGTTCTTTCTAACATGTTTTCTGCCAATCCATGGTATGAAATAGGATTTGAGGCATTAACTTTGACTACACTAGTTATTATTATTTGATAATTATCTTTAAGAGATTCTACTTGCCTAACTATTTCGTTTCAGTTAATATAATGGATAAATGTATGTTTACTATAAATTAATCTACATGTGCCTAATTTAATTGGGAGTAAAAGGTTTTCAAGGGGCGTTATATTGATATCGATGTCATCTCCTTTAACCTGGTGAGACGTCCGGTATATCACTTGTATCAGAGTCAACACGATTATCGTCTTCATTTTGTTGAACCTGTAAAAAGTTTTTTCTATTAGATCTTGGTTTGCGAGCTGTGCTTTTGTGATAAACTCCTTTATTAGTCTGTAATGTCAGCTTATCGTCTTTAAGAATAGTTGTTTGTTTAAACTTAGGAAGTGCCTTGCTACGGTTTCCACTTTTAATATAAGCTTTGTCTTCATTTGTGTATTCATCAGGTTCTGACCTCGATAAATTGCGTTTATCTATCTGCTGAGTTTTCACGTTGGCATTTCTTTCGTGTATTTTCCCGTATAATATCTTGCATTGTTCTTTATGATTTTGCACATATTGTGATAAAATAAGATGATCATTGTTATCGAATGGATCTGGGCTATTTATATGCCCTTTTATAATTTCGAACGGCGTAAATTTAGTTACAGAATGAATGGAATTATTATATGATAATATACAATGTTTCATTAATTGTTCAACTGACATGTCTTTATTTGTTTCTTTAAGGCATCTAAAATGTTCTATTAAGGAAGAATGAAAGCGTTCTACCGGAGAATTCGAATTACTATTTTTGGGAGTGGTAAAATGTAATTCTATTTTATGTAATTTGCAAAAATCTTCTAAGTCATAATTTTTGAATTCAGTGCCGGAGTCAGTTGTTATTTTATAGGGTAATCCATGATGTGTGATATAATTTAATAAACCATCGACTATTGAAATTCCACTAATGCTGGGAATTTGATATGCTTGTCCGTATCGAGAAAATGTGTCGATTATTGTAAGAAATGGTGTATTGGATATTCTAAATACATCCATGTGAATATGATCAAATGGCTTAGAAGCCGTTGGCGTAAGATTAAATTTAATGACTGGTGGGTTTCTATCATATTTATTTTTTAAACAAACTTCACAATTATTGACATACTGTTCTATATCTTCTGACATATTGGGCCAGTAGTATCGTGAACTTAATGACATTTTTAGCTCATTCATGCCACGATGTCCTTTTTTATAAACATGATAATAATTAAGTTTTTCTTTCTGTTCGTCGGTAGTCTCAATATCATCTAATATTTTTGTACAGTGTACAAATTTGAATGCAGAATTTTTAAAATAATTTTGTAATGAAACTACAAATGTTTCAGGTGATAGCGGTGCTCTAAAATACAAGGCGTATAATTTTCTTGGGTCTATATAATCTTTTACAAAATTTATTATTCCTTTTTGTAAATCTCTTTGGGGTAAGATAACAAATAGTCTTGTGTTGTCGAATATCTTTTCTCTTTTAGTTTTTATTTCGTTAATTTCTCCATAAGTTAGTAAAATTTGGTTCTTGTACAAGTTCAAGGCTCGATCTGTTATTGGTATGCTAAGAATTGGATTTTCGGCTGAAGTATGTACTGTATTTCCTTCGCTATCTTCGTTTCCACTTTGATTAATATCTGGAGGTCTAATTTGTACATCAGATATTACGTTTATCCTTTTTTCTTGTTCATATTTGTCTTTTAATGTTTCAGAAACGTCTTCATTACTTAGCTCAGGTAAATAAAGTTCATTTGGATCAAATAATTGATCGGTACTTTCCTGATTTGGAATTGATAAGTTTTCTATCTCTTTTTGTATTATTTCATCTATGTCATCTAGATTTACACACAAAGATTCAGATTCTAGTACATTTATTTCATTGTCGGTGTCTACTCGTGAAAGACAATCCGCAACTTTGTTAAGGGTTCCTTTTTGGTATTTAATTGTATAATCAAATTCTTCGAGTTGTAACCGCCATCTCACTAATCGTGAGTTAGGTTCTTTTAATGAGAACAACCATTGTAATGGTTTATGATCCGTAAAAATTATAAATTCTCTTCCAAATAAGTATGGTCTAAAGTATTTGCAACTCCATACTATAGCTAATAATTCTTTTTCGATAGTGGAATAATTTATTTCTGCTGAATTTAGGGTCCTTGACGCATATGAAATAGGATGTCCATCCTGTGATAATACTGCCCCGATGGCATATTTGGATGCGTCTGTCATTATTTCGAATTTTTTATTAAAATCTGGGTAGGCTAGAATTGGTTCTGATATTAACAAATTTTTGCAAGTATTAAAGCAATCGATAAATTCTTTTGTATGTTCTATTTTGTGGTCTTTCTTTAAGCAAACTGTTAAGGGTTTTGTTATTCTAGCAAAATTCTTTATAAATTTGCGATAATATCCTAAGAGACCTAAAAACGATTTAATCTGTTTTTGTGTTTTTGGAATTGGAAAGTTATGTATAGCTATTATTTTGTCTTTATTGGGTTTAATTCCTTCGGGTGTCACAACGTGACCAAGAAATTCAACTTCTTTTTGTAAAAATTCACATTTGTCTAGTTGAACTTTTAAGCGTGCTTCTCGCAGTTTATGAAATACTAGTTTTAAATTTTGAATATGTTCCTGTAAGCTAGTGCTAAATATTATTATATCGTCCATATAGACCATGCATATCTTGTTCTGCAAATCTTTTAATACTTCGTCCATGACGCGTTGGAATGTTGACGGCGAATTTTTGAGACCAAAAGGCATTCTTAGAAATTCATAGTGACCGTTGTCTACGTTGAATGCTGTTTTGTCTATAGATTTTGGATCCATTTCGATTTGGTGAAATCCGCTGGCCAAATCTAATGTGCTAAAATATTGCGCTCTTCCTAATTTGTCCAAAATTTCTGTAATATGTGGAATTGGATATCTATCCGAAATTGTCTTCTCATTAAGTTTTCGGTAATCTATAACTAGACGGTATTTTTTCTTGCCTGATGCATCTAATTTCTTGTTCACAATCCATATAGGCGAACTCCAAGGCGAGCAACTTGACCTTATGATTCCTTTGTCTAACATTTCTTGAATTTGCCTTCTAACTTCTTCTTTATGGCAATAAGGATATCTATAAGATCTTGAATGTATCGGAACTTCGTCTGTAGTTTTTATGGTGTGTCTGACATTGGAAGTAAATGTCAAAGGATCTCCTGTTTTTAGAAATATATCTGAAAATTCTCTACATAGCTTAATTATGTTTTCTCTTTCTTCTGAATTCATGTGGTCTGTTCTTATTAGATTTCCTAAGTCTATTTTGTTTTTCTTGCTCCATTTCTCATTAGGATTTTTGTTAAAATAATTCAGGTTATATAGTTCATAATTTTCGTTTTCAAATGGGTATACGTCTATTGGTCTTAGTAAAGTTATCTTCAAAGATTTATCTGTTGTGTTTATTATTTCCATTATAGCATAGCCATTTCTTGCTACTGTTAATGTTTCGGGTATATAAACTTTGTCTAAATATGTTTCTTCTATTATTATTTCTCCATTAGGTATAGTTACAGGCAGAGGATAAAGAATTCTTTCCTGTGCTCCTACAGTAAATTCAAATTTAATATCCATAGGTCCTCTAAATTTAACTGGTATCATTACGTTATTATTATAAAGTATTTTATTAGTAAAATCTATAACTAAGTTCATTCTCATCATATCTTCTAATCCTAAGATTCCATCAAAATATTCGTGAAAATCGTATAGGATATAATTGATATAAAAGTCACTTCCGAATTCTGGAAATGCTGGTATTTCGGCTTGATATTTAATAGTCTTAGTATAAAGAGCAGTATTTATGTCTACACTTGACTGGTAAATACAATTAGAAAAATATTTTTGGGCAATACTTGGTCGTAGCAAAGACCTGGCACTACCGGTATCAATTAATAATTTTATTTTTGAATTTCCTACTTCAATATATGGTAGGGGATTATTTGAGTTTATTTCGATGTTGACTGTTTCATTTCCGAGGCAACTATACGAAAATTTTGGTCGTCTTGACCGTTTTGTTGTAAATCATATTCAGGATTTTTAAAATATTCAAGTTGACTAGTATGTTGAGGCTTTCTTGAATTAATATTTTCGTTTTGATAATTATTTGTGTATAGCTCTTCAGCTATAGTATCGGGAATTCTTCTTGGGAAATAATTTTTTCGATAATTATTGTATCTATTGGAATTTGATCTAGCGTTTGAATTTAATGTATTTCTGGATGCTATTTCCATCGGTTGTGGCTTAGGCAACCTATCACTAGGAATTCGGTTGGGCCTGAAGACGTTACTTTCTGGTCGAAAGTTTGTGGAACGATTCTGAGATGTGGAATGATTTTCAAAATGTCTGGGTCCTGAAGGATTTTGGTTTTGATAACCTTGATTACGATTAAAATAATTAGAATTGAAAGGGTTTTGATTTTGATAAGTAAAGTTTGGATTTGTTTGATATTGATGTGTGGGTTTCGAACTTAGGGGTTGATAATAGTTGTTAGGCTGAGTTTGCCTGCTAGATTGATTAAAAGAATTGTGTGGCTTAAAATTACGATTATTTTTTGGAAAATTATTACTGGAATGTCCATATAAATTTTCAAAATTATGAAACTCGTCGACATATGCAATGGCATCTTCAAGAGAATTTGGTTTCTTAAGGTGCATATTATTTTTAAGAACACCTGTACATCCCGCAATAAAAGTGTTTAGTGCGATCTTGTCGCAATGGTTAATTTGGCATACTTTATCTGCCAGTTCTATACTAGTATCGTTACTTATTCTTTGGGCTACATTACTTCTTAAGAGTTGTATCCTTGTTCCAAAATTATGGAGGCTTTCATTCTTATATGGTTTTGTTCGAGTTAGTTCTTGCATTAAGCAGTCTAAATCACGTCTATCTGCGAAGCATTGTTGTAATGCTTTCTTTATACTATCCCATGTAGTTAATTCCATGCGATTTCCTACTAGTGCTTCTGCTTTGCCAACTAGTTTATCCTGTATGCATTCCAAAATATGTTTATTTAAATCTGCATCCTTATATACAGTATATGTTCGCATTAATTCATCGCATCTTGAGATAAATTTGTTTAGATTATTAGAATCTCCGTCGTAGGGTCTAATATTTTTTAGTTTTGATTTGAGAAAATCCCAATTAAGGGGAGTTTGAGTTTGAGCTTGAGCTGCAGTAGCCATATTGTCAGATAAAATATAAATTCAAATTCAAAATATCTAACAAAATAATACGTATGTAAATAAATAAAAATATATATGCAATATAAATATTTTTCAAATATTTCAAAAAATTATTCAATAAAATTCAATATTTGCAACAGTATATAAATATATCAAAAATGTATCAGAAATGTATCAAAAATGTATTCTTTTTCAAAATTCAAAAATTAATCTATCTTTCCTCACAAAGATATGAAAGGAAAGGCGAAAAGGAAAGGCACTTACAGTTATCTGGAGCACCTGGTTCTCTTCTCCGAACTTTTGCTTCTTCTGGAACTCTGCTTCTCGCTGGATACCACTGTAGGGTAGAGATTCTTTCGATACGCGCTGCGATGTAAAAACACCAAAGACCGAAAAAGTTCTATCACTGTAATGCGTAAAATTGTCTTTTCCGATCCCGCACGTATCCTACTGACTGCGCCAATTATGTATTTGATGTTCGAGAAAGAGTTTTTAAAAAAAGTATTTTATTTTCAAAATATAAATCAAAATGTGAAACAACAGAAGTGTTAAACAAACTGAACTAAGTTAAGCAAAAGTTGAATACAAGTAGCAAAAAAGTTATTATGATATGAAAGTCCCTCTATTTATAAGGTATTATTGCGCAGATTCTAGTATCGTAGAATTTGCAGAATCCAGTGGCGTAACTTGCGGTTGATGAAAATGTAAGTAAAATTTACTATTAAATATGTATCGAAACATATAAAGTGATACTGCTCGATGCCCTTTTTCAGTACACTGACTTTTGTACAAGTCATACATGAGTTTCATATTTAGATCGGGATTAAGATACTTTCTATTACTATCCCTGCGACAATAATGACTTTCATACGATGGAAATATCTCAATAAAACTACATACTCTTTGCTCATCCTCTAAACTCTTCTTATTGTGTGGTACATGTTTTCCTCGTCGATCAAGCACAGGAGTCCCGGTTTCTTGCGTTATCTTCAATGCATAGGTCAAAGTGCCATCGCAGACTGCTAGACTTCCTTTAAAAACTTTTTATAAACTACTTTATCTTCGCCGCTATCATCTTGAAGAATGTACTTTCGGGTTTTTTCTCACGACTATTTTCCTTTTTTGTATATTTCCTTGCAACGTGTGAAACTTGTATCTGACCAAGGAGGAATGATTGCTTCATGTCCCAATTTATACTGTAGAATCCTTCAAAAATATGCTTTCTTCTAGCTTGAGGTATTTTTTGTAAACAGCGAAGGGGGTATTCACAATCTGTCATATCACAGGTCTAATTTGAGACGACTTTTCCTGTTGTGGAAACATATTCTTCACCACGAGCACTGTTCAGTTCCATGAACAAAGTGAAAAGTGGCAACGCCGCAAAATATTTGTGACGTTTCTCGACCGTCTGAAGTTCGCGTGTCGTGTGAGACAAGAAGAAAGGGAAGAACAACTAAGACTTTTCGATGCGGTAGCATCAAACGTAATTCTGTAATAATTTTTGTAATTATTGTTTTAATGAAAATACAGTCGGCTAAATCAATTATTTGTACTACAAAAGAAGAGATGAGAGAAAATAATAAGGTATTTGTATACCCACTCATTGGTCTTCGTAGCCGAATTTAAACTTGTGAAATCAGTGACTTGTACACCTGTGAGATAGCCGCATTTTGCCGCCAATAAGCCGTATAAAAATTGTCGTATTATCATTAATCAGGGGGAAAGTCCGTCCTTTTACACATTGACATTCCTAAATTTGCCTTATGATAGCAACAATTTGAACCAATATAACAATATAAATCGATATTATTGATTTTTTGCACGTTCAACGTAAAGATTGGCATCCATCTTTGATTTCGTTGCATGCACTTATATTATAAAATAATATTAAATAGAAAAGCATTACGTTATTTTAAACTCTGTCATACAAATTGCATATAGAATCTTGTGAAGTTATTGTGGATTATTATTGCAGGTATTTAATATTTGTTTGATATAATAATTTTGCATAGCATTACCGGATCCACTTTAATACGCGTGAGCGTTTCATATTCATACGCCGTTCATTCGAGGCCACGCTGGAGGTAGATTCATGCGCAAATAGGAGAGGTTCGCGATGGCCTACTGGGAAAATAGTTTGAAGGGTTATTGCGACGGTGCACGGTTGTGCACAAAAAATAAAGGATATCTGTGAATAATTCTTAATTAATTTGAGATTATTTGAATAAAATAAATAAATTTAATATAAACATATAAAATAAAAACTATTAATACATTAGTCTAGTTGTTCGATATATACAAATAATACATTTTATATAAAAAATTGCTGACGATCACATTAAGTCACTAAAATCACAAAGAGCAAATTTAAAAGGTCAGATAACTAGGTTCAGTAATTATATAACAAGTAATAAAGACAAGCTGGATCAGTATGAGCTAATGGCTAGGCTCGAAAAGGTTGAAGAGACGTTAAGCAAATTTAATATATGTCAGTCAGCTTTAGAGTCATTGGTAGACAATGAAGATCACAATAGTGAGAGAGATAGTTTTGAATCGGCATATTATGCAGCTGTTTCAAAATCTCGTTCCATTTTGGGTGGCCCCATAGCAAGCGGTTCACACCTTTCATCAGAATCGTCTCAAATGTCTGATCCAATTGTAAATATTAAGTTACCTTCCCTCAGTTTAGTTCAATTTGACGGAAACTTGGAAAAATTTATGCAGTTTTATGATTCACTTAACAATATTATTCATACTAATAAAAATCTGTCAGACATTAAAAAGTTTTATTACCTTTCTTCTTCATTAAAAGGAGAAGCACTACAAACAATTCAATCCTTGCAGGTCAGCGATGCAAACTACTTTGTAGCTTGGGACCTTATATGCCAGAGATATAAGAATTCGCGCTTAATTATAAATAGTCACATAAAGGCTCTATTCGAGATTGCTTCTCTAAATAAAGAATCTAGAGAAGACTTAAGAAATCTCTTAGATACTTTACAAAAAAATATTCGTGCCTTGGAAAATCTTAAGCAGTCCGTTAAGGAATGGGACTCTGTAATAATTTTCCTCGTGTCATCCAAGCTAGACAATAAAACAAGAAAGGAGTGGGAATTATCATTATCAGATGTAACCACATTGCCTTCTTATGAGGAATTCATTAAATTTCTTTCTACCCGTTGTCAGGCTTTGGAAATGTTAGAATTCAAATCAAATACTACTAACGAAAGCTCTCGCGAAGTTAGAAAGTCAAAAAATAGGTCTTATACCCATGGTTCTCAACAGAATAATAAAATATGTAGCTTTTGCAAAGGATCTCATTTAATATATTATTGCCAAGGTCTCTTAAAACTTACTGTTGACAATCGGATAAAAGAAATTAGAAAATTGAAACTTTGCACTAAATGCTTGCGAGCGGGTCATGCTAACAAGGATTGTAGAAGTGAAGATTGTCGCAAATGCAACAGGAACCACAACACGTTGTTACACTTAGAAAAATCGACCTATCAAAATAATCCGTCGACGAGCACTGAAGTTGGAGAAGAAACTTCAAGTGATAGACAGGTAAATCTGCTTTCTTCAAGTTTAGAAAATAAGGATGAGTTGGATTTTCCAACTAATGAAACAGTGCTAGCGAGTAGTGACTCAAATTCATATATTTTACTCTCTACTGCGAATATTTATATTCCAAGATAAAAGTGGATGCTTTGTAAAATGCAGAGCTCTTCTAGATTCCGCAAGTCAATCAAACTACATGACATAATTGTCTAACAAAACTAGGTCTTAATAAATCTAACGTAGATATTTCTACATCCGGTATAAGTAAAAAGTTGGTACGAATAAACTATTCAACTAAAGCTAAAATATATTCAATGAACAAGTCATTTCATGCACATCTTAGTTTTTTGGCGTTAGAAAAAATAACGGACAACTTGCCGGGTATATCTTTTAATAGGGAGGCCATCAACTTTCCTAAAAATATTCAACTCGCAGACACTGACTTTAATCAATCTAAACCTATTGAGGTATTGTTAGGTGCTAGTATATTTTGGTCACTAATGTGTGTTGGTCAGATAAAATGTGGCAAGAACATGCCCGTGCTCCAGAAGACGCATCTTGGCTGGATACTCTCCGGACCTATAAGTTTATTTAACTCTTGTAATAATATATGCAATCTAAACATAAAAAATCTTGATATTCAAGAAAAGCTAGAAAAATTCTGGAAGCTTGAGGAATGTTCGACTACTACTCGGCTATCCCAAGAAGAATTAGAGTGCGAGGAGCACTTCAAACAAACTACTTCTAGAGGTAGTGACGGCAAATTCATTGTCAGTCTGCCTATCAAGGCAACATTAAACAAAATGGGTGAATCCAAAGATGGCGCAATACGTCGATTGTATAGTATTGAAAAACGCCTATCTAAAAATGAAAAATTAAAAGATCAATATCATTCCTTTATGAAAGAGTATATTCAATTAGGTCATATGTCCTTAATTAATGAAAATGACGAAATGTCTAACATAAAATATTATATGCCACATCATTGTTGTAATTAAAGAGTCAAGCCTAACGACGAAGTGTCGCGTGGTTTTTGACGCATCTGCTAAAACTTCTACCGGTTTATCGCTGAATGATGTCTTGAAAACTGGTCCGAATATACAAGATGAACTTTTTTCTATTCTTCTTAGATTTCGTTGTCACACCTACGTATTTACGGGTGACATCGAAAAAATGTACCGTATGGTAAACATAAAGGAATCCGAACGCGATTTGCAACGTATTGTTTGGAGATTTAATCCTGACGAGGAAATTAAACAGTTTAGGCTTAATACTATCACGTATGGCACTGCTCCTGCGTCATTTAGTGCAACTAAAGTATTGCATCAAATTGCACAAAATAATTCGAAGCAATATCCCGAAGAGAGTCGTATAATTTTAAGGGACTTCTATGTGGATGATTTAATCAATGGGGCTTCTACGATTGACTAAGCCCAGAAATTTAAATGTAACATCTCAGCCATGCTGTCAGATGCGGGTTTTATACTCCGTAAATGGGCGTCTAATGACCAGAAAATTTTGGAAGGTGATAACGATATAAATTTACCACAGTACTTCATTACAGAAGACAAAACCGTAAAAACCTTGGGTTTTATTTGGGATTCCAATAAAGATGAATTAGGTTATTCGGTAAATTTTAGCGAGCGTATACATAAGCGAGTTACTAAAAGATTTATTTTATCTACAATCACGCATATATTTGATCCATTAGGGTTAATAGGTCCAGTATGCATACGTGCCAAACTAATTCTACAGCAACTGTGGAAGGAAAAAATTAATTGGGATCAAACTGTTCCAGCTGATTTGTTCTCATCGTTTATTAATTTCTATAAACAGCTGTCGGATATTGATAAAATTTCTATACCAAGGCAGGTAAGCATGGTGGACGCAGTTGAATTTACATTACATGCCTTCTCGGATGCCTCTATTGCAGGCTACGGTGTATGTATATATTTGGTCTCAAAAACCGAAAATGAATCCTATTATTCTCGAATTCTATGCTCAAAATCCAGAGTCGCGCCGCTCAGAAGTATATCCTTACCGCGACTCGAATTATGTGGAGCTGTACTGGCAGCTACGCTAACGAAAAAGGTGATAGATACCTTAAACGTGAAGTTATCCTCCACGTATTTGTGGACTGATTCCACAATTGTGCTTGCCTGGATTTCCATGCAACCTGGTGATCTAAAAACATTTGTATCCAATCGTGTTTCTATTATACAAGAGTTGACAGAGGCATCGCAATGGGGTCACGTGCGTTCTCTAGAAAATCCCGCTGATATTGTTTCACGTGGAATGAGCCCAATGGAATTAATCTCGTCGCAGTTATGGTGGCATGGTCCTGATTGGCTGGGAACGTCCCATTTAAGATGGTCTCGTCAGAATAAAGTTTATACTGAAGACATTCCAGAAAGACGGAAAAATAAAATGTTAAATTTTTTAACTATAAATGAATTCGATTTGTTGGAACGCTATTCCTCATACTTAAAGCTATTGCGAATTACGGGCTACTGTCTTAGATTTAGGTACAACGCTCAGAATCGCGAGTCTAGATTAACGGGTTCTCTAACAATGCTGAGTCAGATAGGGCATTAAATGCGTTAATCATGTTGGCACAGAGACAAGATTTTTCCAAGGAGATCGATGCGTTAAATTCCGGTAATGTATTGCCTAAGAAAAGTAGAATATTATCCTTGGATCCTTTTTTAGAAGGTAATTTATTAAGAGTGGGCGGCAGATTAAAAAACTCTGACCTACCCTACAGCCAAAAATTTCCCTTGTTATTGTCCGACAAAAACAATTTCACTAAGCTATTGATCAGATATCAACATCAAAAGATGTTACATGCTGGTCCTCAGGCAGTCTTATGCAGTCTGACGGAGCAATTTTGGCTCTTAAACAGCAGAACCGTGGTAAGAGGCATAATAAGAAAGTGTTTAATCTGTTATAAGTCAAACCCACGCCTAATGGCTCCAAAAATGGGAGACCTTCCGTATTCCCGAGTAACATATTCTCATCCCTTTAGTAGGGTTGGATTAGATTTTGCCGGTCCCTTTATGATAAAGGACGGTAAATTGCGCTCTAAAAAATTAGTAAAGGCATATTTATGCGTATTCGTATGCTTCACGACCAAGGCCACTCACTTTGAGTTAGTAGGAGACCTCTCCTATACGACGTTTTTGGACGCCTTAAAGCGTTTCATTTCGCGACGGGGTCTGCCTAGCGACATTTTCTCTGATAATGCTACCAACTTTGTTGGTGCTGCAAATAATCTTAAGGTGGTGTACCAAGCAATTTATGATTCCACAAATAACACAGAAGTTAAATCATTTTTAGCCGAAAATAAAATAGAATGGCACTTTATACCTCCTCGAGCCCCTCATTTTGGTAGTCTCTGGGAGGCTTGCGTAAAATCTTGTAAATTTCATCTTAAGCGAATAATTGGGGATGCTCATCTGACATTTGAACAGTTGTATACAGTATTGGTTCAGATTGAAGCGATTCTTAATTCCCGTCCATTAATCCCTTTATCCCAAAATCCTGATGATTTAGGAGTCCTAACACCAGCCCACTTCCTAATAGGACGAACACTAACCAGTTTCCCTCAAAGACAACTTGATCATGTACCGGCAAACAGGCTCAAAGTTCATGAAAGACTCCAACAATTGACCTGTCATTTTTGGAAGCGGTGGATCGAGAGTATCTGCAGTCTGTTCAAGCAAGAAGTAAATGGAAATATTCAACTGGCGAGTTAAAGCCAGGTACCATGGTGTTGATAAAAGAAGATAATGGTTCCCCATACCAGTGGCCGATTGGCCGCGTTATTGAGGTGCATCCTGGCAAGGACAAAATAGTTCGTGTGGTGACTGTAAAGCCTACAAAGGGGCTCAGTGAAGAGAGCGTTTAGTAAGGTGTGTCCTCTACCTATTGACTAGCTGCCACACCGACCAGTATATATGTTGAATCCCTCCAGCGGCAGTTCAACGGGAGCGGCATGTTCAGTTCCATGAACAAAGAAGTGAAAAGTGGCAACGCCGCGAAATATTTGTGACGTTTCTCGACCGTCTGAAGTGCGCGCGTCGTGTGAGACAAGAAGAAAAGGAAGAACAACTAAGACTTTTCGATGCGGTAGCATCAAACGTAATTCTGTAATAATTTTTGTAATTATTGTTTTAATAAAAATACAGTCCGCTAAATCAATTATTTGTACTACAAAAGAAGAGATGAGAGAAAATAATAAGGTATTTGTATACCCATTCAAGCACGTTTCTCTTTTCTTATGAATTTTTTATGTTTGTGGTTTTCTAATACGTTTTCGTCCATTCTGCAGATTATTTGAATTTATAATCGCATTATGCTCATCTTGACTCTCATCTAGAAAAAAAAATTAGAAATTAGATTCTTTAAAATAATTTAGAAATTTAAAATGACTAAAATGTTTCGAGGAACATTCGCAATGTATTCAGGGCCAGACATGCCTATCCAACAAAATTATCTAATGCGACCCAAATACAATAATAAAATATGTGCAGAGTCAGTAATAAAAAACTAAACCAAACTATAAACTGTAAAATAATATTTTGCATTGTTTTAAAATATGATTTTGGTACCTTTTTATCAAAAAATTTATGCCTAACCTGATCTATTAGTTTTTGTTCTGAGCAAGAACATAAATATGCCTAACCCTCATTTTGATTTTATGCAAAAAAGACAATTACGTAAAGTGGAAATAAAAATATTATATAGTAAACACATTAATCTTACCTGTACTTTCGTCATCTGGTACATAGTTTTTGTCGTTATCGCTATCGGCACCTGATATGTCTGATAATGTAAACGCCTCGTTGTTTGCCGACGCCATGTTTAGTGGTTTGGGCAAGACTGGTTCAAACTGTGTCAAAGCAAGTTTTGTTTGCTAAAGTTGATCATAGGTGTCAGCCTTTTTTTATGTTAAATATCGGGTTAGGTAACTTTGGCACAGACAGATATGATCATTTTAAAGCGTAAGAGCATAAAAGCGAGAATTATGAAAAATTGTGGGTTAGGCAAGTATGGAACTGAGCCACTCGTGTGCAAACGTATTTTAAAAATTTCAATATACATGGTGTTTTTTTAAGGTCACAATTACTTTGTATTTTGTTGTTAATACGGACCTGGATTTTTCTTGTGAATAGTAAGTGAGTCCTTCTAACGCAGTAAATAACAGATTATTTTTAAAATTAGTATTTATTCATTAACTTGAATGATTTATTATTAAAAGTGCTTTAAAAACCTGCTTATTAATTTCAGGGTCCTTAAAAATTTGAATATATTTAATTTCAAAATTAAAGTTAATACATTTTTGTACAAAGTGAACCGATAAACTCGTGTTTTTGTGGTCTTTTCAAATGTGCAAACAAATTTTGAAAATGTCAATAAACAGGGTGTTGTTTCAAGCTCATAATTACTTTATGTTTTTTTGTTAATCCGGACCTGGATTTTTCTTGTGATTAATAATTGGGTCTTTCCAATGTGGTAAATAAGTATTGATTCATTTAAAAATAAGTATTTATTCAATAACTTTAATAATTTATACCTGCTTTTTAATGTTGAGTTCTTAAAAAATTCAATATAATTAATTTCAACATTAAAGTCAAAAAATTGTATGGCCGAAAAATTGAAGCGAACCATTAGACTTAGTTTTTTGTGCTCTTTTTAAATATGTTTTTTTTTATAACATCTGTGCGATGTTTGTATACTGCTATCTGGTCACACATGACCAATTATTTTTAAATATGTAAACAGATTTTCAAAATTTTAATATACAGGGTGTTGTTTTAAGGTCACAATTACTTTTTAATTTTTTGTTAATCCGGACCTGGATTTTTCTTGAGATTAGTATGTCTAGCGGGAAAAAGTATTAAATTAGCGGCCGTCATGGCGACCATCATGGTTTCAATGACATAAATTTTTGAAGTGAAAACTTCTTTAGGGACGTTGTGCCCTTTTTGGATGGGAAAAAGTATCAAACTAGCGACCGTTATCGCGAGCATCATCGCTTCGACGAAATAAATATTTGAAGTGAAACCTTCTTTAGGGACGTTGTGCACTTTTTGGATGGAAAAAAGTATTAAATTCGCGGCCGTCCTCGCGACCAACATTGTTTCGACGAAATAAATTTTTTAAGTGAAAACTTCTTTAGGAACGTTGTGCGTTTTTTGGATGGGAAAAAGTATTAAATTAGCGATAGTCATCGCGACCATCATAGGTTCGACGAAATAAATTTTTGAAGTGAAAACTTCTTTAGGGACGTTGTGCACTTTTTGGATGGGAAAAGTATTAAATTAGCGGCCATCATGGCGACCATCATCGTTTCAATGACAAATTTTTGAAGTGAAAACTTCTTTAGGGACGTTGTGCCCTTTTTGGATGGGAAAAAGTATCAAACTAGCGACCGTCATCGCGAGCATCATCGCTTCGACGAAATAAATATTTGAAGTGAAACCTTCTTTAGGGACGTTGTGCACTTTTTGGATGGGAAAAAGTATTAAAGGGCCGGCGTAGCGCAGGTGGTAGTGTGCTTGCCTCGCATGCCGGTGGTCTGGAGTTCAAATCCTACCGCCGGCAAGAACAACTAGACATTTTTAAAAATGTCTATAGGCCCCAGGTCGACTCAGCCTGAATAAAATGAGTACCTTGGGTAAAACCAGGGGTAATAATAGGCGGTTGAAGCGTAGCACTGGCCCTGTTACCTTCCTTGTATACCGTAGGCCCTAGATATAGCAGACTACCCTGCTATATTCCCAAAGCCGCGTGCGGTATAAAACGGGAGACTATTATTATTAAAAAGTATTAAATTAGCGGCCGTCCTCGCGACCAACATTGCTTCGACGAAATAAATTTTTGAAGTGAAAACTTCTTTAGGAACGTTGTGCGTTTTTTGGATGGGAAAAAGTATTAAATTAGCGACCGTCATCGCGAGCATCATCGCTTCGACGAAATAAATATTTGAAGTGAAACCTTCTTTAGGGACGTTGTGCACTTTTTGGATGGGAAAAAGTATTAAATTAGCAACCGTCATCGGTTCGACGAAATAAATTTTTGAAGTGAAAACTTCTTTAGGGACGTTGTGCACTTTTTGGATGGGAAAAAGTATTAAATTTTCGGCCGTCATGTCGACCATCATCTTTTTAACGACATACATTTTTGAAGTGAAAACTTCTTTAGGGACGTTGTGCACTTTTTGGATGGAAAAAAGTGTTAAATTAGCGGCCGTCATGGCGACCATCATCATTTCAACGACATACATTTTTGAAGTGAAAACTTCTTTAGGGACGTTGTGCACTTTTTGGATGGGAAAAAGTATTAAATTAGCGGCCGTCATCGCGACCATCATCGCTTCGACGAAACGAATTTTTGAAGTGAAAACTTCTTTAGGGACATTGTGCACTTTTTGGATGGAAAAAAGTGTTAAATATCGACCGTCATCGCTTCGATGAAATAAATTTTTGAAGTGAAGACTTCTTGAGGGTCGTTGTTCACTTTTTGGATGGGGAAAATTATTAAATTAGCGACCGTCATCGCTTCGAGGGAATACATTTTTGCAGTGAAAACTTCTTTAGGGACGTTGTGCAGCTTTTGGATGGAAAAAAGAATTAAATTAGCGACCGTCATCGCTTCGATGAAATAAATTTTTGAAGTGAAAACTTCTTGAGGGACGTTGTGCACTTTTTGGTGGAGAAAAATTATTAAATTAGCGACCGTCATCGCTTCGACGAAATAAATTTTTGAAATGAAAACTTCTTTAGCGACATTGTGCACTTTTTGGATGGTAAAAGTATTAAATTAGGGAACGCTATCGCTTCGACGAAATAAATTTTTGAATTGAAGATTTCTTTATGGACGTTGTGCACTTCTTGGATGGGGAAAAAGTATTTCACGTCATCACATCGCTGAAACAAATTTTGTACGTATATAAATTACGTGTATGTATACATAATTAGCATAGGGCATACGCATCGCGTATACGATATAGGTACAGCACTTCTTTTTGGATGGGAAAAACTCATTGAGCTCGTAATTTATTTACTATAAGTTTTCACTTCTGTCGGCACTTGTGCCTTCACAATTTTTTCAGTGCCTTCAATGCAACAATGCAACAAGTGCCTTCAATTTTTTTGTTTTTTCTTTTAAAAGAAGCCGTTCCCTTTTCAACAGCGTTATCTTAATTTAATTTAATCTAATATTTTCCGAGGGATTGTATTTGTTTATAAGCCAAAAAATTGTTTCTTTATAACATTCCTGAGTCCGCTCAAATAGTCCAATTTCAATTCTGTAACGTACGTTGAATAGGTATAGTGCTTTTTTATACGAAAATCATAGTTATTCTGGTGTATCATAATCTTTCTGGATATTATTGCGACCGAAATTGTTTAATTAACATTTTGATTATTGCTAAACTATTCGTTAGATTGTCGCTGGTTTCCTAGTATATAATCTACTATAGAAAATCTTTTGTCGCCAATTTATTTAATTATTAATAAATAATTACTTCCCTAAAATTTTAATTGACAATTTTTGTTGAAGGAAATCGGAAAAAATATTTCCGTGCTGAAATAAATTACGGTAAATTTTTATTTGGGTGTTTTTGGTTTAAAGTTAAAATCTTCGGAGTTACAGAGCAGTAATTGAAAAAAAATTTCCAAATGGAATCAACAGGAGTAAAGTAAGTAAGTAAACTAATTAAAAAAGAGAACATTTCGGAAAGATTATTTGTTTATAAATAAAATAACACATTTTCTGCGGACTTGTCACACCCTATATCACTAATATATATGCAATCTTAAGATTCGATTCCAGCAATAAAATAGCTGGTAAATAACTTTACCCAAAAATGGCATTTTTTCGATAATTTGCCCAGAGTATCAACAATAACAAACGTTGCTTAGCCAAAAATCCAATAAACGGGAGGGCCAACCCAAATTCTGAGCAGTGTCCAAATGATAAAGTAAATATCACCAGGTGTAACTAATATCGAAATGAATGAGAATCGCTAGGGATTGCGACTGTAATGGAGTAGTCGCTTTTAAATTTCGACCTCGAAATTAATTAGAATCAGGCCCCATCTCTCATCAAAAATCGAACGAGTAGGTACAAGTGTAAGCGCCTGCAAACAGGCAATTTCTACGTAGCATGATTAAAACGCATGCATTGGGTACTCGTCAAAACGCTCAAACACTATTTGTTTAACAATAAAAAAATTAATTTTTAGAAATGCAAATAATCAAAATCGGTATAATTTGACTTGAACTTTCAAATGCGGTAAGCAGAATTGCATCTTTATTTTTAGTCAGTTATTCGGGTTCAAAAATTGTAATTTTTCGATTTTTTGAAAGTTTAACCGCGTTTATCTCGAAAACTATGCATCCTACGAAAAAACTTGTAAGAATATTTTTTCCTTACAATGACCCAAAAAAAAAATGTTTTGTTTGCGATAAATCGCTGTTATGTAATTCTGCAAGTTATTTGTTTAAAACAATCTAATCGACACCCAGATCAACTGTTACCCAAAAAGTTCGTGTTCTACGGGTCAAAATAGATAAAAAAATAAGTAAGTCTATCTAAATAAAAGAGGCCGTTGTATACTCCCTGGAGACAGCACTAATGTGGGTATAAATGTATTTAAAAGCACAGTACTCCAAACAAGAGTAATGTTTTAAACTTACTTGACTGTATTTTTTCCAATACTCATTCCCTCTTTCCACCCCATTCCCCTGAGCATTGCTAGACCAAAATCATTCACTGGAATATTTTCATAATCGACCAACGTTGATTCCATCTTACCTTCTAAGGGAAGTTCATCTGCTTTCTTTGTGAAGATAACAAAATTTTTACTGCCAGATGTGTCATTTTGAACTAATTTTTGTTTTGCCTCTAAAACGAGAAATTTACTATTTTTATTTTGATTAGTTTACGAGTGGTTTCAAATTATATCATAAATAGGTCACATAGGTACCTACCCATTTAACCTTATTAATTCTTCTGGAAATATTAAAATAAAATGTTTATTTAGGTTTCCATTTTCAAATAATTAGGATAGTAAATAACACCCAGTAGAGATCATGTACCTCGACTGAATTCAGTACTCAAACAATTAACATTCATTCTAACAATTACTTAATAGGCCTTTTGTTGTGACATTCATTCAATTCTCAAATACTCATACAATCAAATCTCAAATCACTCATTTGTTCAATATATTACGCAGTACATGAACCAATGCAATACATGCATACCTATAACTACACAGGATAAGGTGCATCACAAGATAGCATTTGAAACGGATGATTAATATTACGACTAATACCAGACAAGCGATAATTTACGGCGCCGTAAGAGCAGTAAAATGAAGCGCGAAAATGGGTCCCACAGTGAGTATAGTGGACGACCAGACTGAGCTGTAAAATATCGCGCAGCAACATTGAACGGGTCCATCTTCGGCGTCGTGTCACAAACGAATGGACCTGGGTCCAAATTTGTAGCTCATCTAGCTACCACAACGACCAAAACATTGTATTTACATCTCGCGACACCCTGTAATTTACATCCCCGTCTGGCCATGCTTTTTACTGCATCTAGTGCCGCTTTATTTTACAGCGCTTACTGCTCTTACGTCGCTGTAAATTATCGCCTGTCTGGCCTCAGCCTAAGATATGATCTTATCAAACCTGCCTGTATTGGGTACAGGCAGCTACACAACCAGGCGCCGGCCCTCGCTCCGACCATAGGATCGTACCATAATATCGATCGCCAGATAAAATAAATGCATTATTTTAAATGCGAGCGTTCACAGTCAAGCGCAGCGCAAAGCCTCGAGCCAGGTATCGGACGAATAGACATAGACCATAGTATTGTAATGTTTTAAATGCTTAAATGAGCGATTCGTTTATACGAAATGTATTTATTTTTACAAGTTTACATTACGAATTCTATCTTATAACTAACTCGAATAATACCGCGCTTCGCTTAAATAGATAATAACATTCAATACCACTCAAATAACACTCAATACATAGACGTCTCGGCTATTGTTCTCCGCAAGCAACTCCCAGTCAGCAACTCTAGATGAAGGCCCAGGATGGCGGAATCTACAGGACTCTCCAGCTCTGCATACACCCTTCAAGAAAAAATAACAGTCTACTCTTTTTGAAGGGTTAATGCAACACACAGTAATTCGTACGCCGGTTTCTCGGAAGATTACTTCAAGCATGGTTCTGACAATCTTCCAATCTAGATTGTCTACTGCATGGCTTAGTTTTGGTAAAGTCAAATTTTTGATGTCATAATTACACACGATTTTCTCCAAATTAGTTAGAGCACGCCAGATGTTCTCGTAGGTTGACGTGTCTTATAAGACTTCCTGGTCACCATATACAGCAAAGATCAAGGACCATCTTCTAATCGCAGCACTCTTCCAATTTTAGGCTGCTGATTTCTTAACTCGTCCAGGCGGCCGAACTTTCTATTGGATACGGACGAGATTCCTTTTGTCATCTCGAGGTCTTAGGCAACACAGTGGGCTACATAGACGTTTTCCGGAACACTAAACAGATATTGCTGAACTTCTGTGGTCACGCCGAATCTTGCATAATTTGAATCTGCGTAATTTGACATAAATTCCTTAAAACTTGGCTGTCCGGCATCTTTCATCTCATGTTGAAGGACTCGTGCTTCTTCTGTTTCATTTAAGCCAGCAAATGGTGCACGGCGATTTATGTGAATAACTTTTGGTTTACCCTTTGGCATTTTATTAATTCTGTATAGGTATTACGTCATTTATTTTCTTCTTAATTTCATACGGACCGTCCCATTGTCTTTGTAGTTTAGGATACAAGCATCGACGACGTTGTGGATTATAAAGCCAGACAAGGTCACCCACTTCGAAGCTTTTATTCTTGCATCGAGAATCATATTCAGCTTTCATTCTGTCACTGACTATCTGGATGTGCTGTCGGGCAAGTTCATGAATGTTGTTCATTCGTAACTTCAGGCGGTCGACGTATTCTTTGCCTGCAACATGTTCCTCGGAAGGTCTGCAGCCAAACTCTAGGTCGTAGGGCAAACGAACTTCACGACCCAACATCAGGCAGGTTGGTGTCTGACGTGTAGTTTCATTCATCCGAGCGGTAGACCATTAGTAATAAATGAATGTGCTGGTCCCAATCCATCTGATGTTCAGATACAACTTTGGACAAGTGTTTACCCATCGTTCGGTTCATTCTCTCGACCATTCCATCTGATTGAGGATGCACGAGTGTAGTTCTGGTCTTATTGACACCAATCAATGTACAAACGTTTTGAAAAAGGGCTGACTCAAAGTTTCGTTCTTGGTCGGAGTGGATCTCCAAGGGAACACCAAATCGGCTGAAGAATTATTTAACAAGTACCTCTGCAACGGTAGCAGCTTCTTGATTTGGTAATGCATAGGCCTCGGTCCATTTCGTAAAATAATCCATGGTTACCAGGATGTATTTATTTTAAGCATCGGTTTCTCTGGAAATGGACCTGCAATGTCGATTGCTACTCTTTCCATAGGACTACTAACGTTGTACTGTCTCATGGGTGCTCTCTTTTGGCCAACTGAACCATTACTGGATACACACAGTTCACATTTCCGGCACCATCTTCTTACATCATCTTTACAGTTCACCCAAAAGAACCGTTCTCGAACCTTTTGTAAAGTCTTCGTAATAACAAAGTGTCCACCTGATGCACCGTCATGCAACTGACGCAATACTTCTGACACTTTACTTTTAGGTACTAAAGAAAAAGTATAAAATTTATTTATATAAAATATATATAAAATAGATTTTAAAGTACTAACTGAAGCTTAGATTCTGTACCATCATCACTCTCAAATGTTCTGTACAGAAAATCATCTTTCAGTACCAGGCAATTCCACTGGCTTCAGTAGGCCTTGACTTCTGGACTACATGCACTAATGTTTTGCCAACTAGGTCTCTCGTCTCAAAAATGAACTAATGGCTAATACACTAAAATTTGCCATATGGAATGCTAATGGCTTGACACAACACAACCATGAGTTGTATGCATTTATAGTTAATCATCATTAGACATAATACTGATTTCTGAAACACACTTCACGAAAAAAAGTTTCATAAAATTTCACAACTATAAAATATATCACACAACACATCCAGATGGAACTGCACATGGTGGGACAGCAATCATTATAAGAAACAACATCAAACATTACTAGACAACTCACTATCAAAAAGCACATTTTCAGGCCACAAATGTAGTTGTAGAAGACTGGACAGGACCGCTGTTCTAACCAATAATTTATTCACCTACCTGCTACCGGACTTTTGCTCGCGAGACCTTGCTGCGGTAAAGGTGAAGTTTCAAGTCGGTGAGACGTGGAAGGAGATGGTGGTCTGTTCTGCCTACTTTCCTTATGATTCAACAGAACCCCCTCCAACAACGGAAATATTGGAGTTAGTCAGATACTGTGAGAACCTGCGACTTCAGCTCCTAGTGGGAAGCGATTCCAACTCCCACCACATAGTGTAGGGGAGTACAGATATCAATCCCCGGGGTGCAGCTCTGCCGTTGTATCTCTCGGGAACCGACTTATAAATTCTAAATCGGGGCTCGGTACCTACGTTAATGACGTCTAGAAGTCAAGTTATCGACTTCACTTTATGCTCTAGAGCGTTAGTGGGACTGGTCTCGGAGTGGGTCGTGTCCGAGAAAATCTCACTGTAAGATCATAGACACATTATCATTAAGCTGGAGGCTCTCAAGCTCCAGCATATTTCATATAGGAATCCAAGAGCTACAGACTGGTAACTATTTCGAGAAGAGTTCAGCCATAATCTCGTGGGTCTGCCTCTCTGTCGAGGCTGAGTTGAGGAGATAGAGATCTCTTTGGATCATTTATCCGGAGCCCTAACCTCGGCATATAGAGCTAGCAAGCTCGCCTACAGAGGACGGCAGGTTCCGCTATTCCCTGGTGGACACATCAGTTAGAAAGACAACGAAAATTGACTCAGGCTCTCGTCAATAGGGCCAAGAGGACTGATAACCCTGCCCACTGGGACTCCTTTAAGGAGGATCAGAGGGAATACAAGTCTCTGATTAAGAAGTCAAAGAGGAGCTCTTGTACAGCCTACTGTAACAGCGTGGAACACATGCCCGCTGGAGCTAGGCTCCATCATGCCCTCTCCAAAACCCAACCGCGGGGGTCGGTCAGGTCCGTATGCCTAGTGGAAGCCTAGGTTCAACTGACGAGGAGGCCCACATGACTCTTTTGGACGCTCACTTTCCGGAGGGTTTGGACGATGATACTGCCCTAGCCGTGGCTAGGCGCGAATGAGGGACTTCCGGATGGCGAAGGAAGCAGTATCGTACACGAAGGTGTGCTGGGCTGTTAGGTGATTCGCTCCCTTCAAGTCACCAGGTGAGGACGGATTACACCGGCTCTGCCTCAGCAGGGTTTGGACCTTATTGCTCCCACACTGGTCAGGGTATTTAGGGCCTGTCTTGCGATAGGGTATATTCCTTTGCCCCGGAGGAGGACTAGAATCGTATTTATTCCTAAATCGGGTAAAACTGATTTTACCCTTGCTAAATCATTCCCGTCAATTAGTCTTTCTTCTAAAGGCTCTAGAGAGACTAGTGGATCCGTTCATACGTGATGGAGCACTTAGGGGCAACCTTTTGCATGCACGTCAATACGCCTATCAGGCTTTGAAGTCTTGTGAGACGGCCCTGCATCAACTTGTCTGCAGGGTGGAGCGGGTGACAGATCGGAAGCAACACAGCTTGGGTATCTTTATGGATATTGAAGGCGCCTTTGCTGGGCTACTTTTGATTCTATGTATGATGCTGCAGAAAAGCATGAGGTTGGCCGAAACTTGGTCAGGTGGATCCGGGCCCTGCTTTCTCAGAGACAGATAGCTGCGTACCGGAACGGTTATTGCGTTCGGGTGTCGGCATCTCGTGGTTGCCCTCAGGGAGGAGTTCTATCCCCCTGCTGTGGTGCCTGGTGGTTGACGGCCTTCTTCAGCATCTATCCGAACAAGGTATGTATGCACAAGCCTATGCCGATGACGTAGTTTTACTGATTGAGGGGCTCTTCCCGGGAACAGTGCACGAGGTCGCTCAGGTGGCTCTCGGGCTCGTTGAAGAATGGTGTCGGGGGCCTGTAACGGTTTGACACGTTACGAAATTCTTTAATTATTTTTATAATTATTTTCTTTTGATTGCTTAATTAAATATCTCTAAGTTACTCGTAACTCCCATTTATAACTATTATTTTCTTTTATATTTTAAAAATTTCCTTAGTCAACCTATTAGTTGAAGTTTATGTAGATTATTTAGATCTTTATTTAATATTCATTCATGGGAAATTATAGGTATATTAATGTGTTTTTTTGATTTTACAAAACCAAACATTTTTGAAGTCCTCAAATTAATATTGAAAATAATTATCATTACTTCTCTGTACCTTTTTTAAACTGATTGAACATCTAAAATCCATAAATTGTCAAGTAAGTATCTTTACCTGGTTCCATACCATTTCATTAAGGTATATAATATGTATGTAGATGGCTATTATTACATTAATATAATTTTCTCTCAGATAAATCATATTCTATATTCAAATTTCAAAGTCATTATATCTGTTCATATGAGATTAGTTTTTGTCAGAGTTAATGGTCGCTTTTTAGTATTATTTCTTCTAAAAAAAGTTTTCTCATTTATTTCTTCTTCTCTTTACTTTCTGCTCACATGTTTATATGGGAAAAAACTAGTGATCTGTTTTTAGCCATTTGGAAGAAATATGTGAAGTCGTAGCCCTTTGAACATCTAAAGAAGCCCTATGACAACCACAGTCAAGTCATTTGGGAATATGTCGATTTGGGAACAAGCTATTAGAGCGTTCCAGCTCCATTTTCGTCTTGGCACCTGGGCCTACAGGAGGCATGGGGTGGCACCATCCTGGTGCTCATTTTCGAGGATGCAACCGCAACCTCTTTAGGAGTCGTTTGGGTTTGTTTTGTGAACATTTAGTGTTGTGCCTTGAGTAACTATTATGATTAATATCACAGACATTTTGGTTAATGCATTACGTTTATTAATTATTTTTCTTAAGATTTAGCTTGAATTTATTTGGTTTTTAATATAGGTACATATAAGTTTAGTAAGTTCCCAAACTCATGTATAATTTTGCAGTACTGTACGTTGAGCTCGGCGTATCTACCAAAAATGTATTACTCTTGTATTTTATTGTTAATTTAGGTCGATTTCATGTCATTATGTAAATTTAGTTGGTATTAGTTGCTTGTTTCCCAGATATTTTGTTGTTCTATTCGCTTTACTTCATTTGTTCGGTTAATTCAGGTCGTTGTATAGGTATTTATCTTAACTTCAATTTATTTCACGTTCATTTGCACATTAATTTTGCTTAATTCATTATTGTATTTTCTCTTAGTCAGGCTTTTGCCTATTTATTTATATTATTTTCATATTTGTCGGTTTAATTTAGTTGTACGTAGCAAGCGTACTATAACCATTTGGTAAAGGGTCTCATGTGAGTTGTACCCTATATATAGGTAAGAGGTATATAATTTTGTAACATTACTGTACAATAACAGGACTGTTGTTATATTCTATATCATGTTTAACGATAACTTTTGTCATGTTAGAGTCACTTAATAATTCAATTTGGTTTAACTCAGAGATTGTCAAACATCTAGTAGCTATTTTTAATAAATATTTATTTATTTTGTATATCATTTATTCTTTTGTTTCTTTATATTTATATTTACTGATATTTGACAGCAGTGTGAGATACCTGGGAAAATGATCGACTATCATTTTCTTGGCGCCCATGATTTGTTAGTGTTATTTAATTTGTTCTTCTTTATCTAATTTCAGTACATGATTCTTATTGTAGTATTTACCTTTTCTAGTCATCATCACTATCTACTTTGATCTACTGTTCTTTGACAGGCATGCAAAATTGGCCGTATCTATCCTTGAGTGTCAAGTAGTCGTTCGCTTGCATCTCTTGCTAGCCAACTCCATTCAGTTTGCTTATGTCTATTCATATACCAATTATTTATTCATCACTTCATTCATCTTATCATTTTCCCCCTACATAATACTACTGCAAAGTAGTGTTTTTATTACTTCGGCTTCTTCAACGTAGAAGCCACACACTTTTTGTTCCATTAGCTTACAATAAGTTCTTTCTTTTTCTAGTTCTGTTGGAGTTTATCTTCTCTCTATTTTCACTCCAACAGAAGTTTTCATTTTTGTTACAGGCAGTCACTCAGGGTTAATCCTGAGAAGACCGATGTGGTTCCTTTTACTCGGAGAAGGGTCATAGGATCTACTAGAAATCTTAGCTTTTATGACAAAACATCGATTTCCAATTCAGTGAAGTACCTTACTGCGCGTGCAGAAGAGCTTTCGAAGCCAAATGGGGTCTGCAGCCGAAAATTCTACGTTGGATATATCAATCCATGATAAAGCCTATTCGCCGTGTGTAAGTAGTTGGAGGGGATACGAGAAACGATCGTGCGCCAATAGTGGAGAAATCTTGCAACTTTCTTAAATAATCCATATTGTCAATTGTAATTGTCAAATTGGCGTATATTTCATACCTACTGTCATTGAAGAAGAAAAATTATATGTTGCTCCACAATATTGATATGATATGCAATTATTATATAAAATAAAATTTAATTAATTGTATTTTGCTTGTAGTACTGCATTTTAATAATTAATTTTATTTACTACAAACAATTGTTTACCTTTTAATAATATAACCTCAGTCTTACTTTTTCTTCCTATATTTTTTTTGGGCTATGGCCTGGACAATTATCCTGCAACCAGGACTAATATAATTGACCAATATAATTAAAAGTGCGAAAAATGCTGCTGAGCTTTAATGAAACCAGGTGTCCAGGCTTTTCCGAACTTGCACGGTCCCAATACTGACGTATGCGGCAATCGTGTGGTGACCCCGGGCTAGACTGTCTTCAGTCAAGGTCCAGTTGGCTCATCTACAGCGGTTGGCATCTCAGGGGCCATGGGGACCAGTCACACAGCAGCTCTTGAGGTTCTGCTGGATTTACCTCCTCTACATTTCATTGTAGAGTACGAAGCAATGATGGCAGCCTATCTTCTCAACTGCTCTGGATACTGGTTGGGAACGAATGGGCGGATGAACCATTGTGACATTTGGAGACAGGCTATCGAGTGTTGTCCTGTGCTTTCTATGGTACACGACAGCATGCCCCCTCAATTTGAGTTCTCATCCTCCTTCTTGGTTCAATTTCCTGACCGGGATGAATGGGTAGAACGAGAACCTACACTAATCTGTCGGAGTAGCATCACCTGGTTCACAGATGGGGCTAGAACAGACGAGCGGGCAGGTGCTGGAGTGTACGGTGGTGGAGTCGGATTTGAGTCTAGAAAGGCTCTCGACTCTCATGCATCAGTCTTTCAGGCCGAGATCTTTGCGATCCTGGTATGTGCTCAAGATATTACAGATAGGGCTTGCTCAGACAGGACCATATCTATCTGCTCTGACAGCCAGGCAGCGCTAAGCGCTTTGGAAGCGCCCAAGATCAGCTCTAAGCTGATTCTTGAGTGCAAGAAGGCTCTGGATGATGTTGCTATAACCAACAGGGTTAGGTTAGTATGGGTACCTGGACACACAGGTGTGGAAGGTAACGAACGGGCTGACGCCCTGGCAAGACGGGGCTCATCCTCTCTGCCTGTGGGACCCGAACCTGTGATTAGAGTGCCCTTCAGTACTGGTTGGGGTAGTCTCAAATTTTTTATTTCATTAGTAGTTCCAAAATGACACAAAATCTAGGCATCGGATAAAAAAGTTTATTTGAAGAAAGTGTATTTTTTTGTTCTTCTTAATGGCGGTACAGGCTCGTTTTTTTAATATTGTATTTAATTACTTAATTACAGAGTAATTTCCACATATTAATATATTTTTCAAATTGGGCTCTGTACCGCCATTCTTTATTATATTACGAATACGTGTGCCAAATATCTCGAAAAAATATTCAAAATTACAGCCGCAATCTTGGAACGCGTTTTGGCTACCTGTTGATCGCTACTGTTTCCACTTAAGAGTCAAGAGTAGCGATCAACAGGTAGCGACAAACGCGGTCCAAGATTGCGGCTGTAATTTTGAATATTTTGTCGAGATATTTGGCACACATATTTGTAATATAATAAAGAATGGCGGTACAGAGCCCAATTTGAGAAATATGTTAGTATGTGGAAATAACTCTATAACTAAATAAAATATTGCAGAAAGGAGCCTGTACCGCCATTAAGAACAAAAAAATAAACTTTCTTCAAATAATCTTTTTTATACCATGCCTAGATTTTGTGCCATATTGGACCTAGTAAAATTTTTTATCTCTAACAAGAAATCGTACATATTATAACTAAATAACTGATTAGTCAACATAGAGAAAGTGTCACTGTCATTTTGACAAACCTGCGCCAGATTTCTGTTCTGTTAAAAATTTTACTAGGTCCAATATGACACAAAATCTAGGCATGGGATAAAAAATTTTATTTGAAGAAAGTTTATTTTTTTGTTCTTTTTAATGGCGGTACAGGCTCCTTTTTGCAATACTTTATTTAGTTATAGAGTAATTTCCACATATTAACATATTTCTCAAATTGCGCTCTGTACCGCCATTCTTTATTATATTACGAATATGTGTGCCAAATATCTCGACAAAATATTCAAAATTACAGCCGCAATCTTGGACCGCGTTTGTTGCTACCTGTCGATCGCTACTGTTGCTTCTTAATATTTTCTCCTTAATAGAGGGTATCTTATCAACTTTATCATGTTTGATCACGTTTTAAACAATATAAATAAATGATATAATAAATGATAAAATAAAAAAAAATTTACATATAAAATTATTAATAATATAATAACTTCATTGTCACCACATGCAACCTTATACACATTATTGCACTGTGTGTGCCTAATTTTGGCGTTACAGTCTGTAAAATGTATTATATTTTTACAAAATTTTGAATAATTATTGTTCGTAGAACAATTTTAACAGTCGTTTCCAATACAGATTTCAATCCTCTACAAATAGTTTCTTACAACTTTTGATGTAAAATAATTAGGGAAGCATGAATTCAACAGTTGAGAATTTTACATTGAGTTTCCTATGGCCTGTTTTCCAATTCACCACCCGGTATACATAAAATATTACAATTATGTATTATTATCTAGTGATACATTAGACATAAAAATATAAATACTTAAATATGACAAAAATTGGCGATTCAGCCATATAAAAAAAAACAAATATACACGAAAATCAAGTCCGAAGTAATATTATCAACTTAAATGAAAAAATTGATGCTTGTAAACTAAAAGTAGACCATCTCGATAAAATATTACAAATAAAAATAAAAGATATTCAGCATATTTATTTCGGTTAAAACAAATAAACCGGGAGACGCTCTGTCACGTGTTTTACAGTAAACCATATCTATCAAAAAGAAAAAAAATTTGCCGAATTTCAGAATTTTAAAGCTAACTTGGTTTTAAATAATTTTTCATACATTAAACAGCAAGTCATAGACATTAATAATAAAAATATTTTATATATTTATGATAAGAATAACAGAAATTATTTCGAAATTATAAATGATAGTTCACCTAATATTGGAGACTCAGATTTTGAAAAATAGTTAAAATTAAATAACATCACTGCCTGGACAATTTTAATATCTGTAGACCTTTTCTTTTTTGATAAACAGAAAATGCTCACTGTTATACATAATCCAACGAAATTTGCGAAAGCTTTATTTTAACTGATAAAAATCCAAATACGCCAAAATCGGTATTAAATACAGGACCGTATGTTATTCTTGAAGTCAATGAAACCAATAAAACTCTAAAAATTAAGTTGGATAACGAAGTTATTCGAAAATTTCATTTTAATAATGTAAAACCATTTTATGATGCTATTAACTAAATGAAGTTGAAGTGTAACATGACAAGTAGTAGATATGAACTTTCACTATCCATATTATAAAGGAATTTAATCAATAATAATTGCAACATATAATTCGATTACCTTGTGGTACACTTTATCTACGGCCTTCTCATAATAACCAAAGTAGAATGAGTTATTGCCTGTTGGTTTCTTTCTTTCATGTGGCCCAACCTACCCATGCAGAGCATGTCCAGAGACGCTCTACACTACAAGCCAAAAATACGAAGCTGCCGAAAGTAGCCCTTCTTAGACACCCCAGCTTCGGTCTTCAGGAGGGAGGTGTTACATCATGCTGAGACTATACCTATAGTTTTTAGTATCGTTTTGTACTCTAAACTGTTAACATATCTGATATGTATTGAAATAAATAGCGTATTAGGATGCTTTTACTTTTATTTTATATTACAAGAGACACATGGTTCTTAACCTTAAAACTAAGCGCGCTTTTCATCCTCGACATCCGCCATCTGTCACGGCTCGCAAGGTAGGTTTCGTTATACACAATATTTCTCCCCTTCTATAAAGAAAGCTTGTTGGGTGGTTTCACAGCTCTCCCATATTTGGTAACCACTGGTAAAGGTGTCTGCTCAAATTCTAGAAGAGGGGAAACAGGGCTTCTAGATGTCGTATCAGTTTGACTATGCCTAGGTGAACTACTAGTAACAGTGTCATTATTAATAGAATTTGGAATTGCAGTATTATTTTCCTCCACCTGAAGGTCCATGCTATCACTTACATCATTATTAGGCAGGCGGGTGGGTGCAGATGTGTTCTCATCAACATTTAAAGGCGCTTTTTGAATCACTGCACTCTCACTCACTTCACTTCTAGGTTTTTCCTTGGCTAGACGTATGCTGTCAGCATGCACAAATTTTATAACATTATTAACATTCACAAGGTAAGTACAATAACTTAAAACTTTAACTACATTTCCCAAGTCCCATACATGTGTACGAATATTTTTGACATATACTTGGTCATTTGTATTATACAATTTAATATTTCGAACTGGTTGATCAGAGTTTACAAAATTACCATTTTCAGATGGTCCCAATGTCTTCATACCTGGCTCGAGGTCTATTTTAAACATACATTGAGCTGGAGAAATGCCTGTTGCAGTAAAATGAGTATTACGGTAGGTGAAGAGGAAATTAGTTAACTTAATTTTCATAACAGTTAATGTTATATTTTCTGAACATAAAAATAAATTGCGTTCTAATGCTTTCTTGAAACCCATTATCAGAAACTAGCTCTACTGGTAATCCAAAAATGACTAAAACATCCCTTAGTACAGTTATGACCTCCCTAGCTACTGTACCATTTTCCATTAACTTGACTTCTATCCATTTAGACTTATTATCCACTAAAATAAGGAAGGTAACATTTTGCTTTTGGAAAAAATAACATTTACCCTATAGAAATTATGAGGCGCTAATGCCCCTGGTATGCCATTTGACTTATTAGTTAGGAAAATTCTGAATAGACTGACAAACAGTACACGATTGAACAAACTTCTCAATACTTTCATTCATTCCAGGCCACCAGCAATAGGATATCATTAACATTTTTAGTCTTACTTCCATGTTTTTCATGGAACACATTAAGTACTCTAACCCTGAGTGAGAATGGAATTACTACTTTAGTACCTTAAACCAAACAATCTCGTTCAACCGAAAAGTTATTTCTAAGTTTAAAATATGGTTTTAAATCATCTCCCTGTACATAGTTTATCCAACCAGATAGGGTTAAGTCAACTAGGGTTAAGTCAACTACTTTTGACAATAAATTATTTAGCCTGCTTGGTTGCTTTTGCTACATCTTCAAAGTCCAAAGGGACTTCACTTAACATGTTAAATGAAAATATTTCACCAGACACCTTAGTACTATCCTTACAAGGTAAACGAGAAAGGGAATCTGCATTGGAAATTGAACTTCCCTCCTTATATTCTATGGTATAAATCATATGCTGGCAATGTAAGGGCCCATCTAGATATTCTTGATGCGACTGTTACTGGAATGCCTCTGTTAGCTCCGAAAATGTACTGCAAAGGTTGATGATCACTGACAAGGGTGAACTTCCGACCATATAAATATTTATGAAACTTACGAAGAGCAAACATTATAGCTAATGCTTCCTTCTCTATATTTGAATACTTTTGTTCTGCCGATGATAAGGTTCCCGAGGCAAAACAAACAGGCCTATCCTCCCCATCTACTCTGTGACTCAGTACAGCTCCTACTCCAAAACCACTACTGTCACAAGTGACATATATTGGCAGTAAAGGGTTATATAAGGTGATTACTTGGTTTGACAAAAGCAGTTCCTTACTGCTGTCAAAAACCTTCTGACAATCTGTTGACCATACAAAAGAAACATTTGACCTACATAACTTATACAACGGACCTAGTTCACAGGACATTATAGGCAGAAATTTAGAATAATAGTTAAGAAGACCTAATTAATATGATTTAAGTTCCGTTAAGTTTTGTGGGGGTTTAGCTTTCTTAATACACTCTAATTTTTCTTCATTAGGGTGTACCCTGACTCGTCAATTCTACGGCCCAAAAATTCAACTCTTGTTTCAAAAAATTTACGTTTTCCTTCATTAATTTTTACATTAAATTCTTCTAGACGTGAAATAACATTAATTACATTATTATGACAATTTTCAAGAGATGTACCATAAATTAATATGTCATCGATGGGTCTACCCCAAAATCCCGACAGCCAAAATCCCGACAGCCAAAATCCCGACGGCCAAAATCCCAACAAGCCAGAATCCCGACAGGCCAGAATCCCGACACGCCAAAATCCCGACAAATAAAAACCCTGTCAGATTTTCAAAACTATAATACATAGTATACATCTATTATTGTTACGTTACAGTATTATTTCAAACATGAAATTTATTTACACAGTAAAACCTGTGTTAACGGCCACCTGTCAAAACCGACCACTTGAACTAGCCGGCCAGTTTCAAAGTTCCCCAAACCAAAATTTGTGGACAATAAAACCTGGTATTAGCGGCCAGCTTTTTATATCGGCCAATAGTTCTGTCATTTTTTTACTGTAATTTAGATAGTACAGTAAAACCTGTGTTAACGGCCATCTGAACTAGCCGGCCAGTTTCAAAGTTCCCCAAACCAAAATTTGTGCACTACAAAACCTGGTATTAGCGATCACCTTTTTATATCGGCCAATAGTTCTGTCATTTTTAGTGACCGTTATTGACAGGTTTTACTGTACTAATATCATCTACTTTCAAATAAATTAAAACTGATTAATTCGCAAAGATTTTTCCATTATTGTTTTCATTAATTTTGGAAAAATGTGAAAACTTTGAATTATCCACGTCCGTCTGTCTGTCTGTCTGTCCGCAAACACAACTCCTCCATCATTATACCAGGTAGAATGACATTTGAGGTGTCAAATGAAAGCTTATAATCCAAGGATGGTACTAAAGGTGAGAAATTTGACCTAGGCTGTCTGTCCGTCCGACCGCGAATATAACTTCTCCGTCATTATATAGTCGGTTCGCTAAACTCAGACAGAACTGGCTAGCGATTTTAGTACGTAATTTTTTTGTTTTTTGCCAATTTTGCCCAATTTGGTAAAATTACTAACTAGTTAGTAATTATTAATTAATTAATTTTATGCCAATTTTGCAAAATTACTTATTAAAATAACTAGCCAGTTGTGTCTGAGTTTAGCGAACCGACTATACCAGGTTGAATGACATTTGAGGTGTCAAATGAAAGCTTATAATCCAAGGATGGTACTAAAAGTGAGAAATTTGCACAAAAACGGAAGGTCTGACAACAATGTGTTAGATTTAATGGCTTAAGAGCATAGGCGCAAAATCTCGGACCAATGTATTTTAAACGTATTCATTTTTTTCGAATCCTGAGAAAACTAAGAAATATTTTTGAAAAATTTAAACGCACAATGAATGGTTACATGGTCTCGACCGATTTATTTGCGACGTTGCCACTGTGAGTAAAATATCCCAGGCGACAATATTTTAATTTTTAATTCAATTTTAATAAAGTAAATAAACGGTAGACACTGCTTTCTCTGAACTTTTGAGGTGGAAAGCAGTGCCTGGCGCCGAATAATGAAAAAGTTTTTGGAGAAAGGAAAAGGTTATGGGAGTGATAGCTCGACAACGGACGAAGGAACAAAAAGAAAAATGAGAGAGAGGGACAACGAAAATGAGGAAAGAGAAGAGCACGCGAAGAGCAGAAAGCTTTCAACGAATTCACCACAAAAAAGTATGAATCAAAACTAGATACCATAATTGAAATGATGAGCAAATTGTCAAACGATGTCACAGCGATAAAAAAAGACCAAAAGAGCAGTAAAGAAGCAATAGAACAGCTCATTGAAGATGACCGAAAGTTGAAGAACGAGAACAAACACCTTAAACAAGAAAACAAGGAAATCAAAGAGGAATTGAAAGAAATAAAGAGAAATATGGAATTTATGGAAAAACAACGGGGGAATAACAACGTAGTAATGAATGGATTAACAATAGACACCTATGAACAAGGAGTAATAAAAGAGGCGATGCTGAATTTGTTCAAAGGACATATGGAAATTGAGGTCAAAATAAAAAATGTATACAAGTTGGGAACAAAAACCTGTCTGATTGAACTAGAAGACCAGGAAGACAAAATCAAAGTCATGAAGAATAAGTTCAAGCTAAAAAATTACAAGGAAGAAAAAATGTATATCAACAATGACACCACAATGAGAGAAAGAGAAATACAAAAAACTATCCGGATGCTCGCACGAGAAGAGAGAGATAAAAGTAATGAGGTAAAAATTGGTACAAATTAACTCTGGGTAAATAATGAAGAATGGAAATGGAATAATAAAGAAGATAAGATAGAAAAATCAAAAAACTAATAAAAAGCGCCAATGGAAAAACGATAATGGAACAGGCAATGAACAAGGACACGAGTAGAAATAAAGCAATATGCAACGATCAGGATAGAAACTTAAACTGTAAGAATGATGAGAAATGCTTACAAATACACAGAGCAGCTGCAAACAATAAGATCAAAAGTATAGAAACAACTGCACCTGAAAAGACCAAAATACCCGAAGGATGGACAATAGGAACTTGGAACGTAAGAGGTCTCAACGGTAAGGAGACAGAACTTGCAGAAGAATTTGATAAGGCTAGAATAGACATACTAGGTATAACAGAGACAAAAAGAAAGGGCAAGAGCACACAGTTTCTAGAAAATGGCCATTTTTTAATCCTCCGCGGAGTATCGCAATTAGAAAGAGCAAGCAAAGGTGTTGGTTGTTTAATCAATAAAAACCTGACTAGCAGCATTAAGGATTGGGAATGTGTCACCGAAAGGATCCTGAAAATAAGGATGACAACCGATGAGAAGAAGCTGGTTAACATCTTTGTCATATTCGGACCAAATGATACCGAAATAGCGAAGACCAAGGACATTTTTTGGGAAAAGGCGACAGAGATTATAGACAGCGCAGAAGGGAACACAATAGTAATAGGAGATCTTAATGGTAGAGTAGGCATAAAAGACAACGACTCCTCGGATGTACTAGGGCAATACGGAGAACTGACAAGAAATAATAATGGAGAACGTATTATAGACTTTTGCAGAGAGAATGACCTTTTAATAATGAATTCGTTTTTTCAGCATAAAGATGTGCATAAATTCACCAGAGAAGTTAAAAGCAGAGGAGAAAGATCTATTATTGGTTATGTATTGGTGAAAAGATCTTCAAGACAATATATTAAAGATGTCAGAGTGCGAAGGGGAGCAGAAATATATAGCGACCATTACTTGGTAGTATCCCGAACAAGTATAGTAAAGGAACAAAAACTAACACAAAGGAAACCGAGAAAAAGAGACAAAACCCCAAAGAAATCTCATAAACGCAGCTATTAAGTCATACAGGGTGAGTCATGAGGAACTGTACATACTCCTACCTCGTATAGTGGCCCCTATGGGGAATAACAAATGACCATTAAAAAGTGTCTGCTCCCATTGTTTAATAATATACAGGGCGAGTTTCGCATTTTGACAGAAATTTGTATTTGTCATAATTTTTGAACGGTCAGATCGATGTGTCTCTTATTTTGGTCAATCGTTACAATATTACCACCTAATCAACTGATTTATTCAAACTAGAAAAAAATCAAGTTCGGCTTCAAAAAAATTAGTTCGTTTGGGTCTTAGAAAAAGTTTCACCCTGTATACGCTTTTTGAAAACTATGATATAAATTTTACAAATTGGACAAATAGGCAATTAAAATGACATATTTATCTTTTTCCCCACAATATTACTTAATTTTTTATAAAAAAATCAAATTTGAGTATGAATTAAAAGTTTGGTAAAGTGAACCATAGATTTTAAAAAAATAACTTTTATTACAAAAATTAATTTTTTTTGAACAAATATTTAACTTATGTTACCACCCAATCAACTGATTTATACAAACTAGAAAAAATCAAGCCCGGATTTAAAAAATTAGTTCGTTTTGGTCTTAGAAAAAATTTCGGACGGACAGACAGCCTAGGTCAAATTTCTCACCTTTAGTACCATCCTTGGATTATAAGCTTTCATTTGACACCTCAAATGTCATTCTACCTGGTATAATGATGGAGGAGTTGTGTTTGCGGACAGACAGACAGACAGACGGACGTGGATAATTAAAAGTTTTCAATTTTTCCAAAATTAATGAAAACAATAATGGAAAAATCTTTGCGAATTAATCAGTTTTAATTTATTTGAAAGTAGATGCTATTAGTACAGTAAAACCTGTCAATAACGGTCACTAAAAATGACAGAACTATTGGCCGATATAAAAAGGTGGTCGCTAATACCAGGTTTTGTAGTGCACAAATTTTGGTTTGGGGAACTTTGAAACTGGCCGGCTAGTTCAGATGGCCGGTTTTGACAGATGGCCGTTAACACAGGTTTTACTGTACTATCTAAATTACAGTAAAAAAATGACAGAACTATTGGCCGATATAAAAAGCTGGCCGCTAATACCAGGTTTTATTGTCCACAAATTTTGGTTTGGGGAACTTTGAAACTGGCCGGCTAGTTCAAGTGGTCGGTTTTGACAGGTGGCCGTTAACACAGGTTTTACTGTGTATTCTCCTTTTCATGAACATTTTTCAGTGCGTCACAAATTATAGAAAAAAAGGTAAGTCCGTGATAATACACATTTATGACATTTATTCTAACGTGACATTTTAGTTAAATCTGACAGTTGTCAAATTTTATTTTCAATTTGGAATAAAACCAAATCAATTGTGTCTATTGCATTTATAAAATGGTATTTCTTTCATTTGTACAGTCTTATAAATTGTACAGATTATATTGATAATAGTATTATTTTATTTAATAAATAATTCTTTTTTGATTATGGCGCCATCTATCGATAACTAGAATAATCACCAAACTAGAATAATTACCAAAGTATTCACAGACGTGCCTTTTTTTCTGTCACATACAATTTAATGCGTTAGAGAGAAATCGAAAAACTGTGACGCACTGAAAGATGATCATGAGAAAAAGAATAAATAAATTTCATGTTTGAAATAATACTGTAACGTAACAATAATAGATGTATACTATGTATTATAGTTTTGAAAATCTGACAGGGTTTTTATTTGTCGGGATTTTGGCGTGTCGGGATTCTGGCCTGTCGGGATTCTGGCCTGTCGGGATTCTGGCTTGTTGGGATTTTGGCCGTCGGGATTTTGGCTGTCGGGATTTTGGCTGTCGGGATTTTGGGGTAGACCCATCGATGACATATTAATTTATGGTACATCTCTTGAAAATTGTCATAATAATGTAATTAATGTTATTTCACGTCTAGAAGAATTTAATGTAAAAATTAATGAAGGAAAATGTAAATTTTTTGAAACAAGAGTTGAATTTTTGTGCCGTAGAATTGACGAGTCAGGGTACACCCTACTGAAGAAAAATTAGAGTGTATTAAGAAAGCTAAACCCCCACAAAACTTAACGGAACTTAAATCATATTAATTAGGTCTTCTTAACTATTATTCTAAATTTTTGCCTATAATGTCCTGTGAACTAGGTCCGTTGTACAAGTTATGTAGGTCAAATGTTTCTTTTGTATGGTCAACAGATTGTCAGAAGGTTTTTGACAGCAGTAAGGAACTGCTTTTGTCAAACCAAGTACTCACCTTATATAACCCTTTACTGCCAATATATGTCACTTGTGACAGTAATGGTTTTGGAGTAGGAGCTGTACTGAGTCACAGAGTAGATGGGGAGGATAGGCCTGTTTGTTTTGCCCCGGGAACCTTATCATCGGCAGAACAAAAGTATTCAAATATAGAGAAGGAAGCATTAGCTATAATGTTTGCTCTTCGTAAGTTTCATAAATATTTATATGGTCGGAAGTTCACCCTTGTCAGTGATCATCAACCTTTGCAGTACATTTTCGGAGCTAACAGAGGCATTCCAGTAACAGTCGCATCAAGAATATCTAGATGGGCCCTTACATTGCCAGCATATGATTTATACCATAGAATATAAGGAGGGAAGTTCAATTTCCAATGCAGATTCCCTTTCTCGTTTACCTTGTAAGGATAGTACTAAGGTGTCTGGTGAAATATTTTCATTTAACATGTTAAGTGAAGTCCCTTTGGACTTTGAAGATGTAGCAAAAGCAACCAAGCAGGCTAAATAATTTATTGTCAAAAGTAGTTGACTTAACCCTAGTTGACTTAACCCTATCTGGTTGGATAAACTATGTACAGGGAGATGATTTAAAACCATATTTTAAACTTAGAAATAACTTTTCGGTTGAACGAGATTGTTTGGTTTAAGGTACTAAAGTAGTAATTCCATTCTCACTCAGGGTTAGAGTACTTAATGTGTTCCATGAAAAACATGGAAGTAAGACTAAAAATGTTAATGATATCCTATTGCTGGTGGCCTGGAATGAATGAACGTATTGAGAAGTTTGTTCAATCGTGTACTGTTTGTCAGTCTATTCAGAATTTTCCTAACTAATAAGTCAAATGGCACACCAGGGGCATTAGCGCCTCATAATTTCTATAGGGTAAATGTTATTTTTTCCAAAAGCAAAATGTTACCTTCCTTATTTTAGTGGATAATAAGTCTAAATGGATAGAAGTCAAGTTAATGGAAAATGGTACAGTAGCTAGGGAGGTCATAACTGTACTAAGGGATGTTTTAGTCATTTTTGGATTACCAGTAGAGCTAGTTTCTGATAATGGGCCTCCGTTCAATTCAGCAGAGTTTGTTTCCTTCTGTCAGAGTATTGGTATAAAACCAATTAAATCCCCACCATATCATCCACAATCAAATGGACTAGCATAGAGAGGGGTCCAAACAGTCAAGAAAGCATTAGAACGCAATTTATTTTTATGTTCAGAAAATATAACATTAACTGTTATGAAAATTAAGTTAACTAATTTCCTCTTGGAGAGTCAGGCCATGGAGTTGGGGTGTTTACATTGTAAAATGGCGTGCACCCTATCCTCCATGCTATGGCATGCTGGACGAGCCATACAGCCTGTAGTCAACACCCCGAAGTATGAGCGGGAATACAAAGTGTACTAATACTCATACGCTTATGAAACGCACCTGGCGGATCATAAGGGCCTTCACATTTTACTCTTTTTCAACTAGTCTTGAGTAAAATGTCTTTAATCTTTCCTATCGGCCTCTCTTGGCTACCTCTTGTTCTTCCGACCCCGAATGGCTATTAGGTTTCCGAGAGCAGACGGGTCACTATATTTCTTTCTACTACATACCTACTCTTCACCGAATGATTGCCGGTATAAGCAATCCCCCCACTTACTGACCAACGGCTTCGGGCGGATGAGTTGGTAAGTGGCAGGGCACTCTTTTGTCCTGAGACTGAGAAATCGGTCTCGAAGGCGGATGAACCCTACAGAATGGTCAACGGTATAAGGATGCAGAAGGCAACGGGAAACCACTGCATTAAAGACTCATGGAGTATCCCTAGAAATCGTCATGGCTTACAGAAATGACAATCAACAACCTACTAATCATGGTTCTCGGATGCCAAGATTCGGCAGGGGAAGAAACAACAGTAACGACAGGGCTTCCCAGGCCGTTAGTCAGCAAAATCCCTGTTCACTAAATATATACAAATCTACCTACAAAATCGCTACATGTAATGTAAGAAGTATGTATGAACCTGGGAAACTGAAGAATATACAGCAAGAGATGATGCGACTAGATATCGATATATTAGGAATAAGCGATACAAGATGGGTCAGCTCTGGCGAACTCAATACAGACAATGGACGAATCTATTACTCTGGAAGCAGCGACACCCAACACAGATATGGAGTTGCTATGATCCTCAGCGAAAAAGTAACGAGATCAGTAACAGGCTTCGTTCCGATGTCCGAAAGAATAATAATGTTGCAGTTATTGACAACCCATGGAAAAATGAACCTAATCCAGATTTATGCGCCAACTGCTGACAAAAATGAAGAAGAAATAGAAAACTTTTATAGCGAACTCCAGAAAACATTACATCTCACAGCATCTAGAGACATAACAGTGATCATGGGTGATTTCAACGCAAAAATTGGCGAAGGAAAATGCTACCCTAATGTAGGATCATATGGGCTTGGCGAACGAAACGACAGAGGAGATCGCCTAATAGAATTTTGCCAGGAGCATAATGTTATAGCCGCAAATACATTCTTTAAATTACCTAAGCGACGCCTGTATACATGGAAATCACCAGCTGACAAAGAGCACAAAATTGTCAGAAATCAAATTGACTACATCCTAATAAAGCACAGATATCGAAACTCAATTCAGGCAGTAAAGGCATATCCAGGAGCAGACGTATCCTCTGATCACAGTCTTCTTATTGCTAGGTTTCAACTTCAACTAAAAAAGACGCAAAAAAGCCGCAACAACAATAAACTTAACATACAGAAACTAAAGTCAGAAGAAACAAAAGAAAATCTGAAACACGAAATCAACACAAATCTAGACAGAAACCCAGGAAATAATTGCAACGTAGAACAGCAGTGGCAATTCTTCAAAACCTCTATATTAGAACCAAGTAAGAAAGTACTTACTACAACCAAATGTAAGAAAGAAGAATGGATGACGGAGGAAATTCTAGAGTTGATGAATGAAAGAAGAAAAAACAAAACCATTAATAAGACCCGCTATAAACATCTTCAAAACCAAATAAGAAGAAAAATTAGGGAGGCTAGAGAAACCTACTTCTCTGAAAAATGTAAAGAAATAGAAGAACTGCAAAACACATATGACAACTTCAACCTACATAAAAAAGTCAAAGAACTAGCCGGAATAGGAAATAGAAGAACCTCAAATATATTGCTCGACAAAAATGGAAATATTATAATGGAGACAAAACGAAAACTACGACGATGGAAAGAGTATATCGAGGAACTATTTCATGACCAGAGAGAAGCTAGTACATCCGTAGATAGCCAAACGGGAGATGTAGGCCCAGAGATAACCAAAGCAGAGGTTAGTCAGGCAATAAACTCTATGAAAACCAATAAATCTGCTGGTCCAGATGAATTGCCTAGCGAGCTGATAAAGTTGGTCAACGAGAAAAACCTGGACATAATAGTAGAACTGTTCAACGCTATCTATACTACAGGAATCATCCCTAGAGAAATGTTGACATCAGCCTTTGTGTGTTTGCCAAAGAAGGTGAATGCAAAAGAATGCAGTGACTACCGAACCATAAGCTTAATGTCACATACCTTGAAAATTCTATTGAAAATTATCCACGCCAGAATACACTCTAAACTGGAGCTGGATATTAGTGACACTCAATATGGGTTCCGCAATGGCATGGGTATCAGAGAGGCATTATTCTCCTTCAACGTGCTGACACAGAGATGTTTGGATGTTAACCATCCTCTTTACGTCTGTTTTATAGACTACAATAAGGCGTTTGATAAAGTAAAACATGATCAACTCATGGAAATCCTAAAAAATAAAATTCTAGATGAAAGAGATTTAAGACTAATAACACACCTCTATTACAATCAGCGAGCAATAGTAAGAATTGAAAAAGAAACATCTGAAGAAATGGAAATAAAGAGAGGAGTCAGGCAAGGCTGCATACTATCACCTCTATTATTTAACGCTTATTCTGAAGAGGTAATGCGAGAAACTCTGGAAGATGAAACAGTCGGCATAAGAGTAAATGGAGTCTTAGTTAACAACATCAGATATACAGATGATACAGTAATAATAGCCGATAGTTTACAACACCTGCAAAGACTCATGAGTAAAATAGTAAGGTGTAGTAGGGAGTACGGACTCTCTCTCAATATCAAAAAGACGAAGTTTATGAAAATTAGTAAAAACAACCATAATACTAACGAAATCTTGATAGTAGAGGGCCAGCAGATCGAAAGAGTAAAAAAGTACACTTACCTAGGAACACTTATAACAGAAAATAACGACTACACTGCAGAAATAAAAGTCAGAATCGAAAAAGCACGTTCTAATTTTATAAAAATGAAAAAGGTCCTATGTAGCAAAGATTTAACATTAGCTCTTAAAGTACGCCTAACAAAATGTTACGTCTACAGTGTTCTATACTATGGAGTGGAATCATGGACGTTAAATGTAGAGACAATGAGACGACTTAACGCCTTTGAAATGTGGACCTATAGAAAAATTATGAGGGTTTCCTGGGTAGATAGTGTTACAAACAATGAAGTACTGAGAAGAATAGGTAAAGAAAAGGAAGTTGAACTTACAATTAAAGAAAAGAAGCTACAGTATCTCGGACATGTGATGCGGGGCGAGAAGTATGGCATCCTACGACTCATAATGCAGGGAAAGATAGATGGCAGAAGAAGCATCGGAAGAAGACGAATTTCATGGTTGAAGAACCTGAGAGAGTGGTTTGGATGCAGCTCGAAACAACTATTTAGAGCTACTGCCTCAAAAATTAAAATAGCTATGATGATTGCCAACCTCCGTAGCGGAGATGGCACCTGAAGAAGAAGAATTTCCTCTTCACCTACCGTAATATTCATTTTACTGCAACAGGCATTTCTCCAGCTCAATGTATGTTTAAAATAGACCTCGAGCCAGGTATGAAGACATTGGGACCATCTGAAAATGGTAATTTTGTAAACTCTGATCAACCAGTTCGAAATATTAAATTGTATAATACAAATGACCAAGTATATGTCAAAAATATTCGTACACATGTATGGGACTTGGGAAATGTAGTTAAAGTTTTAAGTTATTGTACTTACCTTGTGAATGTTAATAATGTTATAAAATTTGTGCATGCTGACAGCATACGTCTAGCCAAGCAAAAACCTAGAAGTGAAGTGAATGAGAGTGCAGTGATTCAAAAAGCGCCTTTAAATGTTGATGAGAACACATCTGCACCCACCCGCCTGCCTAATAATGATGTAAGTGATAGCATGGATCTTCAGGTGGAGGAAAATAATACTGCAATTCCAAATTCTATTAATAATGACACTGTTATTAGTAGTTCACCTAGGCATAGTCAAACTGATACGACATCTAGAAGCCCTGTTTCCCCTCTTCTAGAATTTGAGCAGACACCTTTAGCAGTGGTTACCAAATATGGGAGAGCTGTGAAACCACCCAACAAGCTTTCTTTATAGAAGAGGAGAAATATTGTGTATAACGGAACCTACCTTGCGAGCCGTGACAGATGACGGATGTCGAGGATGAAAAGCGCGCTTAGTTTTAAGGTTAAGAACCATGTGTCTCTTGTAATATAAAATAAAAGTAAAAGCATCCTAATACGCTATTTATTTCAATACATATCAGATATGTTAACAGTTTAGAGTACAAAACGATACTAAAAACTATAGGTATAGTCTCAGCATGATGTAACACCTCCCTCCTGAAGACCGAAGCTGGGGTGTCTAAGAAGGGCTACTTTCGGCAGCTTCGTATTTTTGGCTTGTAGTGTAGAGCGTCTCTGGACATGCTCTGCATGGGTAGGTTGGGCCACATGAAAGAAAGAAACCAACAGGCAATAACTCATTCTACTTTGGTTATTATGAGAAGGCCGTAGATAAAGTGTACCACAAGGTAATCGAATTATATGTTGCAATTATTATTGATTAAATTCCTTTATAATATGGATAGTGAAAGTTCATATCTACTACTTGCCATGTTACACTTCAACTTCATTTAGTTAATAGCATCATAAAATGGTTTTACATTATTAAAATGAAATTTTCGAATAACTTCGTTATCCAACTTAATTTTTAGAGTTTTATTGGTTTCATTGACTTCAAGAATAACATACGGTCCTGTATTTAATGCCGATTTTGGTGTATTTGGATTTTTATCAGTTAAAATAAAGCTTTCGCAAATTTCGTTGGATTATGTATAACAGTGAGCATTTTCTGTTTATCAAAAAAGAAAAGGTCTACAGATATTAAAATTGTCCAGGCAGTGATGTTATTTAATTTTAATTATTTTTCAAAATCTGAGTCTCCAATATTAGGTGAACTATCATTTATAATTTCGAAATAATTTCTGTTATTCTTATCATAAATATATAAAATATTTTTATTATTAATGTCTATCACTTGCTGTTTAATGTATGAAAAATTATTTAAAACCAACTTAGCTTTAAAATTCTGAAATTCGGCAAATTTTTTTTCTTTTTGATAGATATGGTTTACTGTAAAACACGTGACAGAGCGTCTCCCGGTTTGTTTGTTTTAACCGAAATAAATATGCTGAATATCTTTTATTTTTATTTGTAATATTTTATCGAGATGGTGTACTTTTACTTTACAAGCATCAATTTTTTCATTTAAGTTGATAATATTACTTCGGACTTGATTTTCGTGTATATTTGTTTTTTTATATATGGCTGAATCGCCAATTTTTGTCATATTTAAGTATTTATATTTTTATGTCTAATGTATCACTAGATAATAATACATAATTGTAATATTTTATGTATACCGGGTGGTGAATTGGAAAACAGGCCATAGGAAACTCAATGTAAAATTCTCAACTGTTGAATTCATGCTTCCCTAATTATTTTACATCAAAAGTTGTAAGAAACTATTTGTAGAGGATTGAAATCTGTATTGGAAACGACTGTTAAAATTGTTCTACGAACAATAATTATTCAAAATTTTGTAAAAATATAATACATTTTTCAGACTGTAACGCCAAAGTTAGGCACACACAGTGCAATAATGTGTATAAGGTTGCATGTGGTGACAATGAAGTTATTATATTATTAACAATTTTATATGTAAATTTTTTTTTATTTTATCATTTATTATATCATTTATTTATATTGTTTAAAACGTGATCAAACATGATAAAGTTGATAAGATACCCTCTATTAAGGAGAAAATATTAAGAAGCAACAGTAGCGATCGACAGGTAGCAACAAACGCGGTCCAAGATTGCGGCTGTAATTTTGAATATTTTGTCGAGATATTTGGCACACATATTCGTAATATAATAAAGAATGGCGGTACAGAGCGCAATTTGAGAAATATGTTAATATGTGGAAATTACTCTATAACTAAATAAAGTATTGCAAAAAGGAGCCTGTACCGCCATTAAAAAGAACAAAAAAATAAACTTTCTTCAAATAAAATTTTTTATCCCATGCCTAGATTTTGTGTCATATTGGACCTAGTAAAATTTTTAACAGAACAGAAATCTGGCGCAGGTTTGTCAAAATGACAGTGACACTTTCTCTATGTTGACTAATCAGTTATTTAGTTATAATATGTACGATTTCTTGTTAGAGATAAAAAATTTTACTAGGTCCAATATGGCACAAAATCTAGGCATGGTATAAAAAAGATTATTTGAAGAAAGTTTATTTTTTTGTTCTTAATGGCGGTACAGGCTCCTTTCTGCAATATTTTATTTAGTTATAGAGTTATTTCCACATACTAACAGGAGTAGTAGTTGAGACACGATCGAAGCAACATCGAATCTCTTTAATAACCGAATCAACGTATTAATATTTGATATTTGTTGTGATTTCTTTTTACTAGTCTAAAAAGTGATTTTCAATTAGTGTTTTGGAACAGGTATATTAGAATTTTTAATTGCTTGCTAATTACAAGAATTCATAAAGTAAGATAACACATTCCAGTCTGTTTTTTTTTTCTTGTTTTTTTTTAAAGTATTTGGAGGAACATAAGCGTATCGTTAGCTGTATTTTCGGAAATATGCCGTCAAATTTAATATGTTCTTGCTGCAGCAAATCATACAAACCAAATTTAATGTTAAAATGCTCTGTGTGTACTAAAGTATTTAGACATACTTGTGTTAACATTAGTGCAAACGAGCTTGAAATGATTAATGATGAAGAGAAGGGATGTGGTTGGTCTTGCATAAATTGTAGACAAATTGGTAATCAGATTAAGGACTTAAAATCATTAATTCTCTCACTTCAGGCTGAAATACAAGCCCTAAAAAATGATAACCAGATTTTGAAATCTTCTTCGAACCCACTAGAAATGGAAGAAATAATACAAGAAATCAACGAACGAAATAAAAGAAAACGAAATGTTATTTTCTTTGGTGTGCCGGAACAGGATCAACAACTATCTGAGGATCATCGTAAGAATAGCGATAAGTCTGAAGTTCAAAAAATAATCTCAAGCGTAAGTCCTAATGTGAATACTGCCAACATTAAGCTCTTCAGACTTGGGCAAGTTAACCAAGGGCGAATTCGACCAATTAAGGTCATATTAAGTGATGAAAATGATGTATTTGCTTTAATACGGCAAGCTAAATTTCTAAGAAATGGGAACTACAAAAATGTGTCAATGTCATTTGATCGAACTAGAAATCAAATTAATTATTACAACAATGTAAAGGTTGAACTAAACAACATGAATGCGAGTGGAAATGGATCTTTCAAAATCAAGTATATGAATGGTATACCCAAGGTAGTGCCTTTAAACCAATAGAGCCCGACAGTGTTGTAGGATGTGAACTTATATGTTATTACCAAAATGTACGTGGTCTTAACTCTAAAGTTTCAGAGTTTTATACTAGTGTAAGTGAGGGTGAATATGACATTATTGCTTTAAGTGAGACCTGGTTGAACAAGGATGTGTCCAGTCTAGAGTTGTTTCCTGATCAATACGATGTGTATAGAAAGGATTGAAAATTTGATGTTGTAGATAAAACCACTGGGGGAGGCGTCTTATTAGCGCTGAAGACGGAGATTAAATCGTCTGTTATCGATGTATCGACATACGATCTACAGTTTCCCCTAATCGATATGTTAGCTGTAAAATGTTGTGTTGGTTATAGAAAATGTTATGTTTTAGTTCTTTATATTATTGATAAGTTAAGTTCTGAAGACTTCGAATACTTTTTTGAATGTTTAGAACAACTGGATATATTTAATGAAACCATTGTTATATTAGGTGACTTCAATGTACCCAAGTTTGTAGATCAAAGCAGATTAGATATAAAAACATCAACTGTATTAGATTTTTTAAGTTTATTTAATTTAGTTCAATACAATGATGTGCCTAATAACTTAGGTCGTTTGTTGGATTTAGTAATGTCATCAGAGAAATGTGATATTATTCATGATGATTCTTCACTGGTTAAAGAAGATGGTCATCATCCTGCAAATATGATAAGGATTAATAATTTGGGAAAAAAGGAAATTAGGTTTTTACCAAATTCTAATTCGAAAATGTATAATTTTCGGAAAGCAAATTTCATTTCTCTGTATTCTGAACTATTACAAACTAATTGGGACTTTTTAGATAATTACGATGATGTAAACATAGCATTAAAGCAATTTTATAATATATTGTATACAATAGTTGATAGATATGTTCCGGTATACAAAAATTATAAACATAAGTATCCAAATTGGTATCACTCAGATATTATTAAAAATACTAAACTCAAAGCCAAAAACCGTCAAAAGTATAGAAAAACAGGAAACGAAATATATCACATAAAATTTAAAAGATTGCGCAAAGTTATTAAACAGCAAATTAAAACTGCATATAACAATTACATTGAAAACATTCAAGACAGTATTACCATTGAAACAAAATCATTTTGGTCTTATGTACATACTAAAAATAAGTCATCGCGAATTCCAGGTGAAATGTGCTATGAGGGAAATACTTTTGATAATCCCCAGGATATTGTCAACGCTTTTAAAACATTTTTTGAAAAAGTATATGTATCTACTGACAATAATGAACCAGAGGACATCAGCGTTCAGGGTTTTAATTTACCAACCATTAATTTTTTGAAATTTGAAGAAAATGAAATTCTAGAGGCTTTTAAAAGATTAAAAAATAAAATGACGACTGGTCCAGATAATATTCCAGCATTTCTAGTTAAAGATTGTACACGAATATTTGTCAAACCGCTTCAAAAACTGTTTAACTTGTCTTTGGAAACTGGAAAATATCCTGAAATATGGAAAGAGTCAAAAGTATGTCCTATATTTAAAAATGGAGTTAAATCTGATATATCTAATTACAGACCTGTCTCTCTGTTGTGTAACTTCTCAAAGATTTTCTAGATTGTTCTGTATAATCGTATATATCCGTGTGTTCGCGGCTATATTGCACCTTTTCAACACGGATTCATAGATAAACGATCTACCGTCACAAACCTGGTAGTGATGACACAATTTATTTCTGAAGTATTAGATGAACAAGGACAAATTGATGTCGTATATACAGATTTCTCGAAGGCATTTGATAAGGTGGTTCATCCGTATTTATTATCCAAGTTATCAAATTTAGGATTTTCTGTTAATTTAATTAAATTCTTTGGTAGTTATTTAATAGGAAGGAGACAGTATGTATTCTATAATGGCTTTAAGTCAGATTTAATTCTGTCTAAGTCTGGTGTTCCGCAAGGCTCCAATCTAGGACCGTTATTATTTTTACTTTATATTAATGATTTGTTTCAAGAAATTAACTGTAAAAAATTGTGTTTTGCGGACGACTTGAAAATTTTCTGTAAGATCGACACTATTGGCGATTGTTTAGAACTTCAGCGTAACTTAACTGCTATTGATACATGGTGTACTAATAACAAACTACTATTAAATTCTGCAAAATGTAAAGTAGTGAGTTTTTGCAGGAAATTGACGACAGTTAACTTTAACTATATAATTCAGAACTCTGTTTTGGAAAAATGTAATAGCCTCAAAGACTTAGGTGTCATTTTTGACTGCAAGTTAACTTTCAATTTGCATATTGAACAAAAAGTTTCTGAAGCTATGAGAATGTACGGTTTCATTATCAGGAATTGCAGAAACTTCACCATCATAACACCAATAAAATTATTATACTATTCTCTAGTACGTCCAAAATTAGAATATTGCAGTTTAGTTTGGTATCCTATATATAATTGTTATACAAAAGATATTGAAAAAGTACAGAGAAAACTTATAAAATATCTGATATTTAAAATTGATGGAATCTATCCTAACCGTGGATGTGATAATAATACATTATGTTGTAGAGTTGACATGGTTAGTTTAGAATTAAGGAGAGAAATTAGTTCATTAACATTTTTGTATAAATTATTACATAACAGTATTGACTGTAGTGATTTATTAGCACAAATTAATTTCAACGTTCCTCGAGTTAGATCTAGATCAAACGTTTTATTTAAGTGTCCAAGAGCAAGAACAAATATATTAGTTAAATCGCCTCTTTTTGTCATGTGTAAGAATTATAATAGTACCTATTTGCAATCATTGTGATATTTTTTCGTGCTCACTTAATGATTTGTTAAAAATGTCTTCTCTTTACTTAGATTAGGTCTCTACTATTACTTTGTAGATGTTATACTAATGAATTATGTGATTATTTTTTTTTCTGTATTTGTCCTATAAATGGGAAACTGTTGGGCAATAAAGCTATTATTATTTATTATTATTATTATTATTATCCAGATTTAGCCATACGGCTCACACTCCCTCTAAGGGGAAAATTGACTCATCCCAGATACCTACGGTATCAAAAGGATTGAGCTCTGGTGGGACTCTTTCCGTGTTATCGAGCCCTAGGTGACTTAGTATGCTGGAGTTTCTCCCAGAAATTTTCGTACGCATCTGGCCGTCGCGAGTAGTACAGCTTCCTGCATGGTCTTATAAAGGTGTTCATTTAGACCCAGCTTTTTTATGCTTTCGAGGAGGGTCTTCGGAATGACTCCAGTAGTAGACATAATAATCGGTATTTCGGTTATAATCGTTCAGTTATAATCGGTTATTATTATTATTATTATTATTATTATATTTCTCAAATTGGGCTCTGTACCGCCATTCTTTATTATATTACAAATATGTGTGCCAAATATCTCGACAAAATATTCAAAATTACAGCAGCAATCTTGGACCGCGTTTGTCGCTACCTGTTGATCGCTACTCTTGACCCTTAAGGGGAAACAGTAGCGATCAACAGGTAGCCAAAACGCGTTCCAAGATTGCGGCTGTAATTTTGAATATTTTTTCGAGATATTTGGCACACATATTCGTAATATAATAAAGAATGGTGGTACAGAGCGCAATTTGAGAAATATGTTAATATGTGGAAATTACTCTATAACTAAATAAAGTATTGCAAAAAGGAGCCTGTACCGCCATTAAAAAGAACAAAAAAATAAACTTTCTTCAAATAAAATTTTTTATCCCATGCCTAGATTTTGTGTCATATTGGACCTAGTAAAATTTTTAACAGAACAGAAATCTGACGCAGGTTTGTCAAAATGACAGTGACACTTTCTCTATGTTGACTAATCAGTTATTTAGTTATAATATGTACGATTTCTTGTTAGAGATAAAAAATTTTACTAGGTCCAATATGACACAAAATCTAGGCATGGTATAAAAAAGATTATTTGAAGAAAGTTTATTTTTTTGTTCTTAATGGCGGTACAGGCTCCTTTCTGCAATATTTTATTTAGTTATAGAGTTATTTCCACATACTAACATATTTCTCAAATTGGGCTCTGTACCGCCATTCTTTATTATATTACAAATATGTGTGCCATATATCTCGACCAAATATTCAAAATTACAGCCGCAATCTTGGACCGCGTTTGTCGCTACCTGTTGATCGCTACTCTTGACTCTTAAGAGGAAACAGTAGCGATCAACAGGTAGCCAAAACGCGTTCCAAGATTGCGGCTGTAATTTTGAATATTTTTTCGAGATATTTGGCACACGTATTCGTAATATAATAAAGAATGGCGGTACAGAGCCCAATTTGAAAAATATATTAATATGTGGAAATTACTCTGTAATTAAGTAATTAAATACAATATTAAAAAAACGAGCCTGTACCGCCATTAAGAAGAACAAAAAAATACACTTTCTTCAAATAAACTTTTTTATCCGATGCCTAGATTTTGTGTCAATTTGGAACTACTAATGAAATAAAAAAATTGAGACTACCCCAACCAGTACTGAAGGGCACTCCAATCACAGGTTCGGGTCCCACAGGCAGAGAGGATGAGCCCCGTCTTGCCAGGGCGTCAGCCCGTTCGTTACCTTCCACACCTGTGTGTCCAGGTACCCATACTAACCTAACCCTGTTGGTTATAGCAACATCATCCAGAGCCTTCTTGCACTCAAGAATCAGCTTAGAGCTGATCTTGGGCGCTTCCAAAGCGCTTAGCGCTGCCTGGCTGTCAGAGCAGATAGATATGGTCCTGTCTGAGCAAGCCCTATCTGTAATATCTTGAGCACATACCAGGATCGCAAAGATCTCGGCCTGAAAGACTGATGCATGAGAGTCGAGAGCCTTTCTAGACTCAAATCCGACTCCACCACCGTACACTCCAGCACCTGCCCGCTCGTCTGTTCTAGCCCCATCTGTGAACCAGGTGATGCCACTCCGACAGATTAGTGTAGGTTCTCGTTCTACCCATTCATCCCGGTCAGGAAATTGAACCAAGAAGGAGGATGAGAACTCAAATTGAGGGGGCATGCTGTCGTGTACCATAGAAAGCACAGGACAACACTCGATAGTCTGTCTCCAAATGTCACAATGGTTCATCCGCCCATTCGTTCCCAACCAGTATCCAGAGCAGTTGAGAAGATAGGCTGCCATCATTGCTTCGTGCTCTACAATGAAATGTAGAGGAAGTAAATCCAGCAGAACCTCAAGAGCTGCTGTGTGACTGGTCCCCATGGCCCCTGAGATGCCAACCGCTGTAGATGAGCCAACTGGACCTTGACTGAAGACAGTCTAGCCCGGGGTCACCACACGATTGCCGCATACGTCAGTATTGGGACCGTGCAAGTTCGGAAAAGCCTGGACACCTGGTTTCATAAAAGCTCAGCAGCATTTTTCGCACTTTTAATTATATTGGTCAATTATATTAGTCCTGGTTGCAGGATAATTGTCCAGGCCATAGCCCAAAAAAAATATAGGAAGAAAAAGTAAGACTGAGGTTATATTATTAAAAGGTAAACAATTGTTTGTAGTAAATAAAATTAATTATTAAAATGCAGTACTACAAGCAAAATACAATTAATTAAATTTTCTTTTATATAATAATTGCATATCATATCAATATTGTGGAGCAACATATAATTTTTCTTCTTCAATGACAGTAGGTATGAAATATACGCCAATTTGACAATTACAATTGACAATATGGATTATTTAAGAAAGTTGCAAGATTTCTCCACTATTGGCGCACGATCGTTTCTCGTATCCCCTCCAACTACTTACACACGGCGAATAGGCTTTATCATGGATTGATATATCCAACGTAGAATTTTCGGCTGCAGACCCCATTTGGCTCCGAAAGCTCTTCTGCACGCGCAGTAAGGTACTTCACTGAATTGGAAATCGATGTTTTGTCATAAAAGCTAAGATTTCTAGTAGATCCTATGACCCTTCTCCGAGTAAAAGGAACCACATCGGTCTTCTCAGGATTAACCCTGAGTGACTGCCTGTAACAAAAATGAAAACTTCTGTTGGAGTGAAAATAGAGAGAAGATAAACTCCAACAGAACTAGAAAAAGAAAGAACTTATTGTAAGCTAATGGAACAAAAAATGTGTGGCTTCTACGTTGAAGAAGCCGAAGTAATAAAAACACTACTTTGCAGTAGTATTATGTAGGGGGAAAATGATAAGATGAATGGAGTGATGAATAAATAATTGGTATATGAATAGACATAAGCAAACTGAATGGAGTTGGCTAGCAAGAGATGCAAGCGAACGACTACTTGACACTCAGGGATGGATACGGCCAATTTTGCATGCCTGTCAAAGAACAGTAGATCAAAGTAGATAGTGATGATGACTAGAAAAGGTAAATACTACAATAAGAATCATGTACTGAAATTAGATAAAGAAGAACAAATTAAATAACACTAACAAATCATGGGCGCCAAGAAAATGATAGTCGATCATTTTCCCAGGTATCTCACACTGCTGTCAAATATCAGTAAATATAAATATAAAGAAACAAAAGAATAAATGATATACAAAATAAATAAATATTTATTAAAAATAGCTACTAGATGTTTGACAATATCTGAGTTAAACCAAATTGAATTATTAAGTGACTCTAACATGACAAAAGTTATCGTTAAACATGATATAGAATATAACAACAGTCCTGTTATTGTACAGTAATGTTACAAAATTATATACCTCTTACCTATATATAGGGTACAACTCACATGAGACCCTTTACCTTTACCAAATGGTTATAGTACGCTTGCTACGTACAACTAAATTAAACCGAAAAATATGAAAATAATATAAATAAATAGGCAAAAGCCTGACTAAGAGAAAATACAATAATGAATTAAGCAAAATTAATGTGCAAATGAACGTGAAATAAATTGAAGTTAAGATAAATACCTATACAACGACCTGAATTAACCGAACAAATGAAGTAAAGCGAATAGAACAACAAAATATCTGGGAAACAAGCAACTAATACCAACTAAATTTACATAATGACATGAAATCGACCTAAATTAACAATAAAATACAAAAGTAATACATTTTTGGTAGATACGCCGAGCTCAACGTACAGTACCGCAAAATTATACATGAGTTTGGGAACTTACTAAACTTATATGTACCTATATTAAAAACCAAATAAATTCAAGCTAAATCTTAAGAAAAATAATTAATAAACGTAATGCATTAACCAAAATGTCTGTGATATTAATCATAATAGTTACTCAAGGCACAACACTAAATGTTCACAAAACAAACCCAAACGACTCCTAAAGAGGTTGCGGTTGCATCCTCGAAAATGAGCACCAGGATGGTGCCACCCCATGCCTCCTGTAGGCCCAGGTGCCAAGACGAAAATGGAGCTGGAACGCTCTAATAGCTTGTTCCCAAATCGACATATTCCCAAATGACTTGACTGTGGTTGTCATAGGGCTTCTTTAGATGTTCAAAGGGCTACGACTTCACATATTTCTTCCAAATGGCTAAAAACAGATCACTAGTTTTTTCCCATATAAACATGTGAGCAAAAAGTAAAAAGAAGAAGAAATAAATGAGAAAACTTTTTTTAGAAGAAATAATACTAAAAAGCGACCATTAACTCTGACAAAAACTAATCTCATATGAACAGATATAATGACTTTGAAATTTGAATATAGAATACGATTTATCTGAGAGAAAATTATATTAATGTAATAATAGCCATCTACATACATATTATATACCTTAATGAAATGGTATGGAACCAGGCAAAGATACTTACTTGACAATTTATGGATTTTAGATGTTCAATCAGTTTAAAAGGTACAGAGAAGTAATGATAATTATTTTCAATATTAATTTGAGGACTTCAAAAATGTTTGGTTTTGTAAAACCAAAAAAACACATCAATATACCTATAATTTCCCATGAATGAATATTAAATAAAGATCTAAATAATCTACATAAACTTCACCTAATAGGTTGACTAAGGAAATTTTTAAAATATAAAAGAAAATAATAGTTATAAATGGGAGTTACGAGTAACTTAGAGATATTTAATTAAGCAATCAAAAGAAAATAATTATAAAAATAATTAAAGAATTTCGTAACGTGTCAAACCGTTACAGGCCCCCGACACCATTCTTCAACGAGCCCGAGAGCCACCTGAGCGACCTCAGTATATATATATATATATATCATCATCATTCTCTTTGCCTTATCCCTATGCGGGGTCGGCTTCCCTAATTGCATTTCTCCACACAATTCTATCTTGGGCCATATCAATGTTAATCCCCTTTACCAACATGTCCTGCCTTATCGTCTCCCCCCAGCTCTTCTTTGGTCTTCCTCTCCTACTCCTTCCAGGAATCTGCACTTCAGCTATTCTTCGTATTGGGTGGTTAACGTCTCGACGTTGAACATGACCAAACCATCTTAACCTATGCTCTCTCATTTTGGCATCAATTGGTGCCACACCTAGACTTCCCCTAATATACTCATTTCTAATTTTATCCTTCTTTGTCACTCCACTCATCCATCTAAGCATTTTCATTTCCGCCACATGCATTCGCTGTTCCTCTTTCTTTTTCACTGCCCAACATTCAGTTCCGTACATCATAGCTGGTCTTATGGCTGTTTTATAGAATTTTCCCTTCAGCTTCATTGGAATTTTTCTGTCACACAACACACCACTCGCTTCTTTCCACTTCATCCATCCAGCCCTAATTCTACTGCATGCATCTCCATCTATTTCTCCATTACTCTGTAATACCGATCCTAGGTACTTAAAACTATTGCTTTTTACAATCATTTCACCATCCAAAGATACCATTTTATTTGTAGTAGCTCCATCTTTAAATGAACATTCCAAATACTCTGTTTTTGTCCTACTAAGTTTTAAACCTTTTTCCTCCAGAGCTTGTCTCCACTGTTCCAGTTTTTGTTCTAAGTCTCTTTCACTATTTCCTACTAACACGACATCATCAGCATACATTAAGCACCATGGAATGTTACCCTGTATTTTCGCTGTTATCTGGTCCAAAACTAATGAGAATAAATACGGACTAAGCACAGACCCTTGATGCAATCCTACTTTCACATGAAATTTATCAGTCTCTCCCACACCTGTCCTAACACTAGTCGTTACTCCCTCATACATATCCCTCACAATCTTTACATATTCACCAGGGACTCCTTTCTTATTGAGTGCCCACCACAGAATCTCTCGAGGAACTCTATCATATGCTTTCTCAAGATCAATGAATACCATATGAGCGTTTGTTTCTTTACTCCTGTATTTTTCCATCAACTGCCTTATAACGAAAATTGCATCTGTTGTTGATCTACCCTGCATAAAGCCAAATTGATTCTCGGATATTTCGGTTTCTTCACGTATCCGTCTATCAATTACTCTTTCCCATATTTTCATGGTGTGGCTAAGCAGTTTTATAGCCCTGTAGTTTGTACATTGTTGTATATCTCCCTTGTTTTTGTAAACAGGTACCAGTATACTGCTTCTCCATTCGTCTGGCATTTGTCCAACTTCCATAATTCTATTAAATAGACCTGCTAGCCACCTTGTTCCTGTCTCTCCCAATGCTCTCCATACTTCCCCAGGAATATCATCTGGTCCTACCGCTTTTCCTTTCTTTATTTTTTGAAGCGCTTGAGCCACTTCCTCGTTGGTTATTTTGGTGACCATTGCTGCTACTGTCTCCGTTGACTCTACAGGCTGTCTGTCAAATTCTTCATTTAATAAGCTGTCAAAGTACTTTCTCCATCTCTTTTTGACATCCCTTTCGTGAACTAGTATTTTATTATTTTCATCTCGGATACATCTAATCTGATTAAAATCTTTTGCTTTCTTTGCTCTCTGTTTGGCTATTTTATATATCTTCGTTTCGCCTTCCCTGGTATCAAGTTGATCGTATAGGTTTGAATACGCTTCTGCTTTAGCTTTTGCTACTGCTACTTTCGCTTCCTTTTTGGCGACCATATAGTTTTGAAGATCTATGTCCGATCTGGTTTCTTGCCACTTTTTATATAATTTTCTCTTCTCTTTTATGTTTCCTTGTACTTCATTTGACCACCACCAAGTCTCTTTATCTTCAAACTTCTTTCCTGACGTTTTCCCAAGTATTTCAATAGCCGTCTCTCTAATAATATTGGCCATTTTTCTCCAAATTGTGTTAGGGCTTCCTTTCATGTTCCAATATATTTTTTCTACTATTCTTCCCCTGAATAGACCTTCCTTCTCATCTTTTAGCACCACACATATATATATATATATATATATATATATATATATATAAATCAATCAAGTGAAACAGAGAATGTGGAGAAATCCCCTTACGAACATATATATATATATATATATAATATATATATATATATATATATATATATATATATATATATATATATATATAATATATATATATAATATATATATATATATATATATATATATATTAATAAAAATTTAATAAAATATATATATATATATATATATATATATATATATATATATATATATATATATATATATATATATATATCATAAAGGAGTACGCCCGTCAATTCCAATATAAAAAAGGAGCACTCGTAAGTGTAGGGTTTTTTCGATCAAGTGGGTGGAAAAAAAGAGACAAAGAATTCGGCTACTTCATCTATTTATTGAAGACGTTTCGTTCATCTACAAAAAGAGTGTTATAAGAAACAACATCCAAAGGAGCCGTAAAAAAACACTAGTGTTACCTTAAAAAGACATGTAGCAAGAGATAAGATGTACATTAGGCCTAGTAAACGGGCTAGTAAAAAAAAGTTGTGTATGGTAGTCCTAATACTGTGTACCAAACATAGGCCGAATTAAAATATTTTTGACCGGGCCCCCGGGGGCCTAAAAAAATTATTTTTTTTTGATTTATTTTTGGGGCGGGCTAGTGTCCAAAATATTAATATCGATGCTACTATCTCATTAGGAAATTTTCATCATGATTTAAAAAAAAAACAGCCCCCAGGACTAAAAATATAATGAGGGGTAAACAATTCATATTTATTTACTATTTTTGCGCTGTGAAATGTGCTGCTCTTTGCTTGAATCAATATTCAGGTTGTTACATTGAACTATTATGGACATATTTAACCTTTTTTTTTTGTATATTATTACTTATTTAACCCAGAACTCATCACGATGAGGTAGCTGCATGGCGAGTTCCACCCGCCCGCTATGAGATGTATGTAATCGTCTGCATCGAAATTGATTTAGGGATTTGGGATACTATGAAAACGCAATTTTTATACCAGCCTTCCTATATTTTAAAATTTTTCTGACAGCAACCTCTCTAATACGTTAACGTGAATCTGTTGAATTTGAATGACTTCCGGGTGTGCAAATTAAGCATTGTCTTGAATAACTTTATTGATAATTGATGAGACATTACTCGGAAAATCTCTCGAGGCCTGTATTAATTTCCATAGATGCCTGGTACCATATTTTAGTCTTGGCTAAGTTTTTATCTCAAACCTCATACGAGAATATACTTGTCTTGTAATACAAACTCAGCTAAAATCTTTAAGCTTTCACAAAGGATCAGTTGTAGCTACATAAACTCTAATGCGGTTCGCTGTCATGAACCAACGTGTTTGTGCCATCCTGGACTTCTCTCTGCCAAACTTTGAGAACATATTCCATCTCAAATTATTATTATTATAATAATTGGAGAAAACTATATAATTATATAGTTTGAATAAATACTGTTGATCTGGACTTAGATCATTGTCGTTTACAAGAGGCAGGATAGCTTCTTCAGGTTTAAATTTAATAACAGGCATTTTTTCGCAATTGGGAAGAGGGGATCCAATCAGCTCAGAATATGAATAGGGACCTTTTGTGTGCGCATCTAGTTTTTGCAGAAAATATCACAAGGCAAGTTCAGTAGCGTGCAACGTGCATACATTCCGCTGTAATGGTTTATGCACTCGCCTTTCTATAATTCCAATGATTCCACCTTACAGCCGTATTGACATTTGTACCATCACATCCCATAACACTTAAACTGATTAGATCTATATTATGGCTTTGTAAATAATAATAGATATTCCTTCGACAATATCTATGACACGAGAATGGCTAAGAGCTAAGTACCCAAAATATAAATTACCGGGTCCTTCAATTAAAGCTATATGGTCTTCAGTTTTCATAATTCGCCTCGCGTTTCCGAAGACCATGGTTTGATATTTTCTTTCATAACAGTATAGCCCTTTAATTGACTTGTTTAAATTTTTATTCTCGTGCTGGAGTTGCAGTCTGTTTTCCTTAACTCCTCTCCGAATTTTATTTTTGTCGATGACCAGCGTTGTATTATCTTTGAAAATTTAGTTTAGATCTTCTAAAACGGCATTTAAAAGCTTAAGTATTTTTTCCTGTCGACTGTATTATCTTTCTTTCGCTTAACAATATAATATGACAACAGAAGCTTCTTTAATAGCCCCTAGCTTTTTTTTTTACCAAAATAAAAATTCTTTAAGGGCCGAGGGGCCCGGTTAATTACTTTTTAAACCGGCCCAAATTTGATATAGTATTATATAAATAGTAGTTCCAACTTTTAGCCACTAGCCCTGTACAAGAATTTGAAAAAAAAATAATTTTTAATTTTTTGACCCAAAAAAAATTTTAAGGGCCAGGGGGCCCGGCTAATTATTTTTTAAACCGGCCCAAATTTGGTATAGGATTATATAAATACTAGTCACAACTTTTGGCAACTAGCCGTATAGAAAAAGTGGAAAAAAATTTTTCGGCCCGGCCTAATGTACATAGTAAAAAAATTATCTTATCCATGAACCAATGTAATGTAAAAGTATATAACATTTAAGTGTATAGTTAATATTTAAAAACTTTGATACAGCTAAAGACAAGACCATGTGGTAACAGTCACATATAAAAAACAAGTGAAAAAAAAGCCGGCTTGCTTTTTTTAATGTCAGGAATGAACCAAGAAAAAAACCAGATTCTCACTTCCAGAATTAGTAATATTTAAGCATACTTCATTTTAACTTTAGGTAACATCATTAAAGAACTTGAATGCTAATATGCAAATTTGAAGATTTAAAGTTTAATAGTTACCAACAGGTCGATCTGAGCCCAGCAAACACACAAAAGAAAATGGAGTTTGAAGTATCAGGTCTAACTGACATCTCGCCAAGAGGTAGGCAACCTTGAAAAATTTTTACAAAGAGTGACTGACAGCTGCAGTACAGCGCGGTAAAATTCAAAATGATGTAATAAAACAGTTGTAAAAGTGTTTAAAGAGTGAAAATAATATCAAGAAGTAAACAAGGGATGTACCCTATAACCTCGTGGACAAGAATCACAGTTTTTTAAACACGTGAGGGCAAATTCACATAATTAAATGACAAAAGTGCCTACGTTAGTACTGGTTATCCAGTTAACTAACAATTAGATAAAGTAATACAAAATTATAACTTCCATATATCGCAGCTCAATGTGCAAAAGAAAAAAAAATGCAATAATTTAAGAAAATCTATAAATCAATTTAATTAAATGTAATTTATAATTCATACTAGTAATGCAAAATTTAATCCTATAGGAATTTTTAAATTGTTAAATCTATTAAGTAAACTGTTATTATTAAAAAAGTGGGAAAAGCTTGAAAAAACCACCAAAAAACTTTTTTACAATATAATAATTTGAGTGTAATGATACAAACTAATTCTGCAAAATCAATGCATGGTATATTTGACTCAAGTTACTGATGTCAGTTCTCTTGTTAAGTGCATTAGGAGTTTTTAATATGAAACACATCTCTAAGAACTGTCTTTTCGAGAGGTTGCGTTCATTGCAAAGGATCTTGGCTTCATCAAAGTCCACCCTATGTTTAGTATCTATTGCATGCTGGGCTAAGGCACAAGTTGGTTTTTTCAAAGTGATATCACTGCGGTGTGAAATTAAACGTGATTTTAAAGCTCGCTTTGTCTGTCCTACATAACATGCGTCACATTCAGCACAAGGTATGTGGTAGATAACATTAACTTGTTCCAAAGGGGACAAGGGTGTTTTGGTCTTAGAGAACAATTTTCTGACTGTTCTTGCATTCTTAATTGCCATCTTAACAGGAATATTATTTTTATATAGTTTAATAAGTTTACCAGTAACCTGAGGAAAATAAGGAAGTGGAGAAAAATGGGAAACAGGAGTCCCAAATATATATATATATATATATATATATATATATATATATATATATATATATATATAAGAAATACTGGATATTAGTGACTGTCAATATCAACAAACAAGTGGTTTATTAGGGTTGCAGTCAGAAGTTTGGCCAGGATATCAAAGAAACACTCTTTTGACTTTTTGTCTAGCTTTCGGGGTTGTTTGACCCCTTTATCAAGACTCTGTAATATAAAACAAAAATGTAAGTATTTTAAAATATTACATTGTTTTAGTAAACCTACTAGTCGTTGAGATTATTAAAGAGAAGCTTGATGATGCTCAACATTTCAAATTAACACAAATAATGAAAACAGAAAACAAAGGACACAATACATTTTAAAATTTTTGAATAATTAGCAGAAATACAATAATTATTCTGTCATGTTAACCTACTGATAATGTAAGTCAAAAACTCTGACACATAGAGAACAGAAAGAAGAAACAATCAAATTAAAAAGTATCAAATAAAAAAGTAATTAAGTGTTATGATTATTGTGGTTCTTTTTAAAACATCAGAGGCCCATACAAGGTGTGTTCAAATTCACTAACTGTACTTAAGAGTATGCAACTCATTATACGTCCATGTGTGTTTTGTAAAACAAACAAGTATTTTTATGTTTTGGTTTTTAGTGTTGCGCAAGTAGATAACAATATATGTTGCTAAGTTTTTCTATATCTGATTTTTTATTTATACATGAGTTGCTAGATTTTATGCAACACATTTCCACAAAAACGCGTTTACAGTGGTTTGTTTCCCTTGCCAAAATACAGGAACCCTCGAAATTGAACTCATGTTTCAATGTTATAGCATGTTCTGTTAGTGCACATGCATTTATTTTGTTAACTTTTATGTCACTACGGTGACTGATGGCTCTACTATGGAAATTACGAGATGTTTCGCCAATGTACAACTGACAGGCAACACATCAGTAGTACCACCCAAAATAACTTTTGGTTCCTTGCCCTACATTCCTGATCTGACACCGAAGCTATTCAACATTTTCAAAAATGTGAATGGCTTAAAAATCGCAACAAAGAATGTGAAAACGGTGTCTATGTTATACACAAAAACTAAGGATCCCTTCACTATGCAGGAATCTTCGAATGTTGTATATTCTATACCTTGTTTCAATTGTAACAACGTGTACATTGGCGAAACATCTCGTAATTTCCATAGTAGAGCCATCAGTCACCGTAGTGACATAAAAGTTAACAAAATAAATGCATGTGCACTAACAGAACATGCTATAACATTGAAACATGAGTTCAATTTCGAGGGTTCCTGTATTTTGGCAAGGGAAACAAACCACTGTAAACGCGTTTTTGTGGAAATGTGTTGCATAAAATCTAGCAACTCATGTATAAATAAAAAATCAGATATAGAAAAACTTAGCAACATATATTGTTATCTACTTGCGCAACACTAAAAACCAAAACATAAAAATACTTGTTTGTTTTACAAAACACACATGGACGTATAATGAGTTGCATACTCTTAAGTACAGTTAGTGAATTTGAACACACCTTGTATGGGCCTCTGATGTTTTAAAAAGAACCACAATAATCATAACACTTAATTACTTTTTTATTTGATACTTTTTAATTTGATTGTTTCTTCTTTCTGTTCTCTATGTGTCAGAGTTTTTGACTTACATTATCAGTAGGTTAACATGACAGAATAATTATTGTATTTCTGCTAATTATTCAAAAATTTTAAAATGTATTGTGTCCTTTGTTTTCTGTTTTCAATATTTGTGTTAATTTGAAATGTTGAGCATCATCAAGCTTCTCTTTAATAATCTCAACGACTAGTAGGTTTACTAAAACAATGTAATATTTTAAAATACTTACATTTTTGTTTTATATTACAGAGTCTTGATAAAGGGGTCAAACAACCCCGAAAGCTAGACAAAAAGTCAAAAGAGTGTTTCTTTGATATCCTGGCCAAACTTCTGACTGCAACCCTAATAAACCACTTGTTTGTTATATATATATATATATATATATATATATATATATATATATATATATATATATATTTACATCCTACTATTCCTATGGACTCAAACCATACCGCAACCTTACAGCCTCTCCTATTTAGAGGTGTATATTATAGTTTATATATCGAATATATTGAATCTAGTGACAAAACATTCTCAATGCACAAATTTTCATTTTGATAAGATTAAATTCAATATATACTGTTCCGTTCGGTTCTTTTATCATTAGCACCTCATTAGGACGTTCTATTTTTACAGCCTCATTAGTATAATTTTTATCAGGATTGTGGTATTACGGCCTCGTATACACCACCTTACCGACTCATACAATGTTGTCAATTCTCTCCTGCCTATTTAGATAAATCTGGGTTTCCCCTTTCAATTTGGTGTTTAAGCGAACGAAGTTTATTTTGCATTTCTCGAGTGTTAAGTAATGAATATTTTAAAACAGTATATTATTTCAGTAGTCTATATTTTAAACAAACACTTATAAATGACAAAGTATTTTTATGATTTCTAAAAAGTTAAACATGATATTTTATTCAAAGGAAAGGTGAATTTAAGTTAGCGCAATACTTTTTTAACAATATTTGTTCTTCTATCGTTTAGTTTCCGTCGGATAGTAATCTAGAATTCCTAATTAATAATATATTATAGTGAGGACATTTCCTGAAGTTTGATTATAATTCTTCTTCTTTAAGTGTAATATTATCATCCCATCTCTTTAATGGTGAATCTGTCCTTTTTTAAAATGGAGACTTATCTCGTACTACGTACTATGCTGTCCTCTTCTATTTGGCTGATGAGGCTGTTCCATTCTCTTTTTCGTTTGTTGAACTCATTTTTTAATGTTGTTTATTCTGCATAGGTTTAATAGTGTTTTGCGGTTATGCTTCTTACTATTCTCATATCATTCTTCTCCAAATATCTTCTTATCGTACTTATGTCAAGCCTTGTTTTTGCTTTATACCTATGTCATGGTAGTTCTGATTTAGATTTGTATAATTACGTTTTTGCTTCGATTTTCAAGCATGTTTCTCTATATCGTGTATTTAAGACACCCTGAGATTCTGCTTGCCTTTAGCATTTTTTGTTCCCTTACTTTCTCTGCAGTGTTATTATCGCTCGATAAGGTTATTTCCTAATATCAACTAATAACTAGTCGTCTTTAAGGGGAGCGGAGCAAAATGCAAAATTTTGACACATACAAATTTTCATTGTGTTTTAAATGTATTGATTTTTTTTTAATCCTGAGAAAACTAATTAATATTTTTGGAAAATTTAAACGCAGAATGAAATATTACATTATTACCGAGGGCCGAAAGTCACTGAAAACTTCTATAATGTTTATTTTAATAAGTTACAAAGTTACAGGGATGAAAATAAAAGAGAAAATTTAGTGTGATTTTTAATTGCAAATATTTCATTCAAAAGAAACTTTTTATTTATTGTAAGGGACTTTCTACCCTTGTTAATAGATCAGTCTTTCATTCTGCGTTTAAATTTTTCAAAAATCCTTATTAGTTTTCTCCGGATTCGAAAAAAATTAATCCGGATAATTAATAATTAAATATTAATCTCCGGATTAATAAAAAAAACATGCGTTAAAATTTTGCATTTTGGTCCGTTCCCCTTAATCGAACGAAGCTATTTCTCGCATGTGATGTTCCGTCTCCGACTTTTTGGTAGATCTACCGAATTGCCCCTTGTATTACCGATTTGAACAAAAAATATCATAATACACTATATTTTACTTTAAAATAAATTCAATCCATTCTTTCACAGATTTTGCTCAGGATTACAACCGCTTAGATTGACATGAAATCTGAAATGCGCATAGGAAACATGTCGAAAAAAAAAACTATATTTATATTGCCGATATGCGTTTGTACGCCAGGGAGGAATATCATCCATTCTTGAGGGTGGAAATATTTAATCTTTAAATAACTGCGGCAATCGATGGAGAATTCAATTCATAGCAAAAAATGTTATAAACACTTCTCTCGGTTAGTTAATATTTTTTGTGAGTTGGGTGATTTTTCAAAAATAACTCGCAAACAGTACATTTTAAGCAAAAAGCCATAAAATGCAAGTCAAAAAGAAACCATTCAAAAATATGAATTAATTTTTTTTTTATTTTTATAGCGGCGATGGAAGCCGAGTTACAACCTGATTAGGTGAGGGTTTATTTAAATTACCCTTTAATCGAAATTTTATTATCAAATAACGTAAATAATACGAGGTTTTTCCAGAAATGCTCACAACATTTTTAAAAGTATTTGATAAGATCTTTAAAACAAGCTAAGCTATACGTTATTCGGATGGAAAACACCAGAGTTATTAACAAAAAAACACGATTATGTCATTAAAAAAATAAAAAAAGGAGGAATTAAATTATCGGTTTCTCCACAAAAATGAAAATTATTCCTATTCCACATATAATTAGGTTTATTTATGTATCAACAACGTGTCTTAAAATTGTATCCAGTTTAAAATGTCTAGATTTGAAATAAACTGAATTTGTGAGTATTTTGCTGCTCCGAAATAGTTGAAATTGGAGATATTTATACGCTCCGAAAAAATTGACAGGAAAAGGTAAACGGCTCTTCTACTATAACTTCTTAAATTTTAAAAAAATTTCATTGATCGAAAAATTTAATTTATTATACTGAATTAGGAGTAAGTACTATAAGATCTGGAAAGTTGAACTTTTTTGAAGCCTTTAGTATTTATGAACGGAACTTTTTACACTATGTTCAAAGTTAAAATGTCAAAATATCAATTAGATTGTATCGTAGAGAAATAAATAAAGATGTGTAATAGGGGCCTTATTCTCCCCCATGTCTCTTATTCTCCACCATGTCTAACAGCTTCCTGTTTTCAGAATAGACGAGATCCATTTTTTTTTCGAAGTCAAAATTGAAATATCCAAATAAACTTCGTCAAAGGACTTCGATCCGGAAACTTGTGTTTGAGGAAAGGAATTCTACTATGAATTCGTCTTCCACATAGCAAATAAGGTTTGTTATATTTCGAAAGTTTCTTCCGATGTGGCCAAAGTTTCTGGTGATATCCCATCTCTAGAAAACAAGGTTTCTATTAACATCTCTGAGGTCACCTCTGACTTCGACATTAAAATATCGTCATTATTATAAAGTTCCTGTAGATATTTTGTCTTTCAAAAAAAGATGAAATAGGTAGAAAAGTTAATAGAGGAAACAGGGACAATAGACAAAGGAATTTAACCCATTTCAGCAGAGACAAAAGACCATAAAGTGAAATGTAAATTGGAGTCACGGTCGACATTTGACGGGAGCGGAGGTCCTGTTCGTATTAAGTTCCAAATTCCAATTTCGGACCGAAAGTCGTCATGAAACAATTACATGAATTAGTTTAAATCAGCTGCAATAGCGAATGGATGGTTCGAATAAAAAAAGCTGAAAACCTATATCTATTGCACTTCGAGGAGATGCCTTGGATGTGCTTCATACCATAGCCGTAGATTAGAGAGATGATTTCGAACAGCTTAAGAACAGACTAAACAGCCGATAGGATCACGCACACTTGGAGTATGTCGAAGTTTAAAAATCGAAGAAAAAAAGAGCTGAGGATTTTCAATAATATAAGGTAAATATTGCCAGGTTAGTACAATATACGTATCCAACAGCTCCCAAAGACATGATGGGAAAGTTGGAAGCTCAAACATTTATTAAAGGTCTTCGGGATCATGGAATGCAGTGAATACTGCGAATAGCTCGTCACAAGAATAGCTTCGTTGAAATGTCGTGAATATAGTATATATTATGTATATTATGTAATAGTGAAATACATTCTTGGTGGATACCGGAGCTACCAGGGCCATTATACGACCGACAGTTATAAATAGTGGTAAGAAACTTTTACCAACGAAGTTGCGACTGCGGACTGCCACAGGTAAAATTCCAACACCCACGGAGAAATGCAGATATAATTAAGAATTGGGAAAAAAAAAGGTCGTCCATACTGTCAGAGTTGCTGACATCGAAGAGGATGTTATATTAGAAATGGACTTAATGAATTTGCTTGGATGCCTAATGGATTGCTAATGGATCCAGTTATGCCTGAGAAGAGTGAAACGATTTTAATGGCGCCCCTGCAGGTAATTGTGGAAGAAGGAACACCTGTTATAATGGAGCCTTGGTACCACGATGAGGACGTTGACCGAGGAATCATAATCGGAAAGGACTTGGTGACTTCTACTAAAGAAATTTCTATAAGACTTATTAAGGTCAATGACTACCCAGTGATCATCAAAAAAGATACGAAAGTAGGAATCTGTGTAGATGTGACGCCCACAACGAGAGGTTCGACCAAATGGTTGCAGTTGCTGGTCAGTCTATAAATTAGGTGGAGAAAAGGAGATTGAGGGAATTTCTTTGGCGATATCATGGCATATTTGTACCAGAAGGAGGAAAGGCAGGAAGAACTACCCCTGTTAAACATAAAAGTGATACTTGTAACGCTAAACCAATTCGTCAAACAGTTCAGAACTGTTTTACGTCAAACAGAGGAAACTGAAAATATTGTTCAGGCAATGAAGAAAGTCGGAGTGATAGAACTTTCTACCAGGCCAGGGATCTCTCCGTTAGTTATGGTCAAGAAGAAAGACGGAACTACGAGGTTCTGTGTGGATTACCGTTTGTTAAACAATATTACCAAAAAGGATAGTTACAGTTTGTCAAATATACGGTCATACTTGGCCCATTGATATTAGGCTCCACCTAAGAAGCGCATTCAACAGAAACATAATTCACTGAATGCGCTTCCACTTATTTTTCTACGCGAGTGGACAAAATCGCCAAGTATCACCGTATGTTTGACAAGCTGTCCCTATAACACGAATCAATGATACGTTGGATATACTGGCTGGAAGAAAATTATTTTCTACGTTGGACTTGAAGTCTTGATATTGGTAGGTAGAAATGGACCCAGTGGATAAGGAAAATATAGCCTTTACCACAAGATCCGGATTGTGGCAATTCAACGTTATGATATTTGGACTCTGTAATACTCCTGCGACATTTTGATAGCTTTACGTAAAACCTGTTGACAGGGTTATCTTGGAAGACGTGCCTGGTATTTTTTGACGACGCAATTGTCTTCGTGGAGACTCTTTTGAAGACCATTTGAAGAATTTAGAAGACGTTTTTAATCGACTGAAAGCTTCCCTATTGATGTTAAACCCCAAGAAGGGCCAGTTATTTCAAAGTAAAGTCAATTATCTAGGTCATAAAGTCAGTAAAGAAGTAGTGGCTGTGAATAAGGGAAAAATCGATTCCATTCAGGAATGACTAGAACCCACTGACAAACATCAAATGAGAAGTTTTATTTGACTATATACTTACTGTCTAAGGTTCACTAAGAAGTTTTCACGTATCATTGTCATTAACGCGACTTACATAAGAAGCAAGAGATTACAATTGGGATGGAGACTGCCAAATTTCCTTTCGAAACCTCAATGAAGTATTTAATCACAGCAGCATTAAAAGAGTATCCACTGCCAGGAGGAGAGTTTATCTTAGATACAGATTACAGATGCAAGTAACATATGAATTTGCAGAGTGCTATCTCAGATCAAAGGGACAGAAACGTGTTCTTGGATATTTTAGTAAAGTGCTTTCAAAACCTCAGCGAGAGTATTGTGTCACGAAAAATGAATTTCTAGAAGTAGTGAAATCAGTAGAATACTTCTATCAGTACCTTAAGGAAGGAAGTTTCTAATCCGAACGACCATGCCCCAATCACTTAGGTTAAGGCAGTTTAAGATCCCAGAAGGTCACATGGATTGAACGACTCAAAGATACAATTTCAAAATTGAGCATCGGGCAGGAATTAGTCACAGGAACGCCGATTCTCTTCGAAGAGCAGAGAAGAGCCGAAGTATTTCGTTAGTTACATGTTACATGACAGTCCATCATGAAGACATTTCTATGTAAATAAAACCCTTTAGAGAATGCGGGAACGGTTTAATTAGATGAATAGTTTCGACGATGTAAAGAAATGGTGTAAGGAATGTACTAACTTGTCACGAGTACTGGAACTTATCGAAAAGGAAGGCTCCTACGAGGCAATAAAATGTTAGATGTCCGTTTGAGAGAAAGCAAAAGAAAGCGAAAATGGATGCAAGTAGATATTATATTGATCGTATTGAATTACTTCACTAAAGAACATAAAAACTACAGGCTATTACTCGTAAATCGGATGGAATGGTAGAGCGAATAAATAGGGCAGTTGACAAGCATTTGAGAAATATGTTGTCCAATCAGCAGCGAAATTGATATCCGTAACTTCCGTTCTTCGCAATGACTTACATATGTGAGTACCTTGTGATTTAGAGTTTGGATGTCGATGGATAAGACGTAGCTGGTGAAGATTATGTAAATGGATTGCGAAGAAGAATGGAGATCCGTAAACCGAACATCCCTTATGTTTTATGAAGGACCACAAAGTCTGACTCGATAATTCGAATAAGCGAATGGGTTGTTCTCCAAAGGTCTGACAAGGTCCGTCCTTAAGTATGGAGTAGATTAACGACGTTATCTACCAAATAAGCAAAATTCCGATGGGAAGGCGGATGATAGTATCTACACAACAACCGGCTGGCGTCAATTCAAAGAGACCACGGCAAAGGTGAAGAAGTGGAAATAAACCAAGTCCAAGAAGTACGTAACCTCATGTTTGATGAATTCATAAATGCCTATGGAGGTACCAATAGAGCAAAACATGATGTTGTCACTGAAGAAAACCAAGATCTGCCACTTATAGATGACTACTCACTGGCCCATACAATCCTGACCGCTATTTAAGATGCACAAGGGTTGGAATCCGACTTTCAAAGGAAGTTTGGCTGAGTTGCAGAACTTCAATGCCAACTGACAACTTCGGGAAAAGCTGTGAAACTCCAAGATGCATGACGTTACATTTCCCAGCTGGTAATAAAAGACACTGCCCATGACCAACCTACCTACCTACCTAGTATAAAAAGCCTTACTTCCATTGATAGCCTAAATCTAGTGATTATTATACATTTAACTTAGAAAATTATATATTCCTTGACGGGTAATTGCATATTAAAACGGACTTATACTTATAGATGTATAGTTTGTTGGCGATTACAATACTCTAAATAGATAACCAATCAATGATGCGAATAAAGATAATTTGACACAAAAGTAATCTATCGTCACAGTATTTTCACAATATCATATGGTAAAATGGCAATTGTAATTTCTAGGTTAGTATTTTTCAGCAATCTTGATATTTTTCAATATCTTGCACTGGACAATGTTCTTTGTGATACGGTGACAGGAAAATACAGCGTGTTTTATATGTTTGTTCATTGGTATTTTTTCATTTTTCCGACTGTATATTCATTGAAAATTAATTCTGGTTTGGAGCCCAAAACGTCAAAAACAATATGCCAATATGTAATATTATTATTGTGGCTTGTTCCCAGTATTTTCCCCAAAAATATATAGTCATATCTTAAGTTGGAAAGTACGTAGGTAGGTTATTATTATTATATGCAACAGCTAATAAGTAATTCATAGAAAGTATTAATATTTTATTGATCGATAACATTTTCAATTTTTGAAAAATTGAAAAATATATATGTTTAAATCATATGGTGAAATGAGTATCTATCGTCTTTATGACTGGTCACGATCTATAAATATAGTGAATGTTCATAAAAATATGAGTATTTCAGAAATGACAAGAAAAAAAACACACAGAAGCCAGAGAGAAATTTTATGAAGATTTCCAAGAGGTGGTAAATGCAATACCAAAAACATCCGCAGTTATTGTTATGGTAGACATAAATAATATAAGAATGGCAATGATCTGATACTAGGCATAAAGCAAAAATTAATGAAAGTATACAAAAGAAAATGAACTCTTTTGAACTTCTGCTTACAAAATGAATAGGTACAGAATTAATGTTGTACATTTCTATGCTTTATGATGCAAGATTAAAACAAAAATGTATATCTACTTTTATCAACACAACTGGCACAAATCAATAATAAACTAAGTACCTACATTCTTACAAATAGAAATGAACATTACAAACAAGTATTAAATGTACGGAGCCATTAATAGGTCTGGATCCCGCGTATGAAAACAAAGCTGATTAATAGCAGGCTGAAAATTTGTTAATAGCTTAAAGGTGTGTAGTCGGACAAACTTTGATATATTGGAACACTGGAACAGGGGAAGTTTTAATTGTGGAACAAGTTAAAAATTTGGAGCGGTCAGACCACGAAAACGTCACTTGTATTTTGTCCGACAGAACTTCCAATTGATTTGTTACCCTTTCATTAAACTCTCATGTAAAAATCAGGCTGGTATTTATCACCAAATGGGCATTATAATGAGTGGAACACGTAGAAAATGTCAAATGACAGGAATTATGACAGGTGATAAATAGCGGTCTGATTTTTGCATGAGAATTTAATGAAAGGGTAACAAATCAATTAGAAGTTTTGTCGGACAAAATACATGTGACGTTTTCTGGTCTGACCGTTCCAAATTTTTAACCTGTTCCACAATTAAAACTTCCCCTGTTCCAGTGTTCCCATATATCAAAGTTTGTCAGACTAGACACCCTTAAGCTATTAACAAATTTTCAGCTTGCTATTAATCAACTTTTTTTTTCATACGCGGGATCCAGACCTATAATATTTTATTTTTATTTATAAACAGTTACATTTATATTCTGAATTATAAAATTATATAGCTTATTCGTTCTTAAATAAAAAGATGTGTTTATTATGCAATTTCAAAATCAAAACGTGTGGAAGAAATGTCTGTGAAACAAAATATCTTCCTTTATTAGGTACCATTAATAACATACCTACTGCGTACCATTACATTTTTCAACACATAAAAATTAACGATAACAGCATCAGCAATTTGCGTCAGATCGGATGATACAATATCCAGGCAACAGTGTTGCCAGCTGAGCGGAGTCTATAGTGTCGTTTCTTAGTTTTACATATGAACGATATACACCTTCAATATACTCATAAAAGCGCCATCCAACGGCAAATGGCTGAATTACAAGCGACCTTACGGACTCATTTTGTTTTAAGATTTGCAGCTATCCTACGATACCCACAATATTTGTAACATATTTGTTTAGTAGGTAGAGGTCTCTAGTTTCTCATTCAACAAAATTTTGGTAGAAAATGACCATCCGTTTAAAGAAATACATGAAAAACATTACGGCCTCCGTATATTGAGTCCGTAAATCGCTTGAGTCCGTTGTGTATGGTCAAATCCTTAATGCAGAGTCCGTAATATTAGTAGGATATATATATATATATATATATATATATATATATATATATATATATATATATATATATATATATATATATATATATACAAATAGTATCTTAATTGACTTATTAGGAAATACGAATTTCACTATTTTTGGGTATAGAAGTCAAACTGGGGCCTTAAAGTACACTATTATCCAATATTCAAGCTTTCGGAAATGTTTATTTCCTTTCTCAAGAATTTCTACAATGCAATAAGATAAAATTTAGAACATATGTATGAAAGAATAAAAAATATTAATGCGTAACTTACCAGAATTTAGATTATAAAAGAATGTTGATTACAATACATAATTAAAAATAATATTACTAAAACGGCTGTTTAACATTTCAAAAAACATAGAAACAATAAATATTCTTCAGAAAACATTTTAGAAAAGATTAAAAAATTGATTAATTTTGAAGTTTTTGATCTAATTTTAATTTACTTTTTAAAATTTATTTATAAATTCTAAATACATGGCTGACAAAGACTAAATGTAACTATGGTCATAGCATATCGGTGTCTACATCTACAAGGAATTGAAAACATTTTTTGATAATAAAAATAAGGAAATGTTTAAAAGCAAAAAAAAAAAATTAATTTTAAATATTGGTGATATTAATTAATTTTGTTAATATTTAATGCCAAATTATAAAGTGTAGATTAGAGAAAAAAAAATTATGATTTGATATAACTATGATTATTTTTCAAAAGAAAGAATGTAATTATAAATTTTGCTAAGATTGTCAATTTCAGATTTTTTGTTCATTGTGTTCGAACCTTTGCTGATATGAACCATCTCAAGAAAAGTACGTTTATGTTTATTGTTTTCAATATCTAATATTTTTGGATCATGAAAATTCATAATGTGGTTATTTTGAATAACGTGCTCTGCTAAGGCACATGAGGGTTTAAGAATTTTACAATCACTTTTATGAGATGTTATGCGACTAGATAAATTTCTACCGGTTTGACCAATATAAACTAAATCACAGTTTGTACAAGATATGGAGTAGATAACATTGCATTTTTCTAGAGTGTTAAATTGTTGTTTAGTTTTAGTATATAGTGAATACAAAGTTTTTATATTTTTAGTTGCTATCTTTACTCTTTTCCATTTATACCTAATCTTACTCCAAAACTAAAAGGGATTTTTAACGAATTTAAAAGAGTAAAGATAGCAACTAAAAATATAAAAACTTTGTATTCACTATATACTAAAACTAAACAACAATTTAACACTCTAGAAAAATGCAATGTTATCTACTCCATATCTTGTACAAACTGTGATTTAGTTTATATTGGTCAAACCGGTAGAAATTTATCTAGTCGCATAACATCTCATAAAAGTGATTGTAAAATTCTTAAACCCTCATGTGCCTTAGCAGAGCACGTTATTCAAAATAACCACATTATGAATTTTCATGATCCAAAAATATTAGATATTGAAAACAATAAACATAAACGTACTTTTCTTGAGATGGTTCATATCAGCAAAGGTTCGAACACAATGAACAAAAAATCTGAAATTGACAATCTTAGCAAAATTTATAATTACATTCTTTCTTTTGAAAAATAATCATAGTTATATCAAATCATAATTTTTTTTTCTCTAATCTACACTTTATAATTTGGCATTCAATATTAACAAAATTAATTAATATCACCAATATTTAAAATTAATTTTTTTTTTTTTGCTTTTAAACATTTCCTTATTTTTATTATCAAAAATGTTTTCAATTCCTTGTAGATGTAGACACCGATATGCTATGACCATAGTTACATTTAGTCTTTGTCAGCCATGTATTTAGAATTTATAAATAAATTTTAAAAAGTCAATCAAAATTAGATCAAAAACTTCAAAATTAATCAATTTTTTAATCTTTTCTAAAATGTTTTCTGAAGAATATTTATTGTTTCTATGTTTTTTGAAATGTTAAACAGCCGTTTTAGCAATATTATTTTTAATTATGTATTGTAATCAACATTCTTTTATAATCTAAATTCTGGTAAGTTACGCATTAATATTTTTTATTCTTTCATACATATGTTCTAAATTTTATCTTATTGCATTGTAGAAATTCTTGAGAAAGGAAATAAACATTTCCGAAAGCTTGAATATTGGATAATAGTGTACTTTAAGGCCCCAGTTTGACTTCTATACCCAAAAATAGTGAAATTTATATATATATATATATATATATATATATATATATATATATATATATATATATAAACAAATGAAATAGAGAATGCGGAAAAATCCCCTTACGAACAATTCACACATCCACTACTTCGGGCTAGGAAAAATTTTTTGAATAGAATCGAAGATCCAAACACCAGCTCTTAGAAATGTGTTTCGCCCTCTTCAACCTCTATGGGCTCATCGGTGAAGATGAGAGGTTGAATATCTTCAGACACATTCCAATCAAAAAACAACATTCGAGACCTAGACATAGCAGGAACGTAAATCTACGCCCAACCTGACAATGCCACTCTCAAGTTTTAATTCCCTAATTACTTTAAAATAAGTAAGATAATGTTTATGAAAAAACAAAAGATGTAGATCTTTGAAACACACTCAGTGATCAAAAGATCCACAGGCACTGGTTTGGACGACCACTCGTACGAAAACAAACAAATGAAATAGAGAATGCGGAAAAATCCCCTTACGAACAATTCACACATCCACTACTTCGGGCTGGGAAAAATTTTTTGAATAGAATCGAAGATCCAAACACCAGCTCTTAGAAATGTGTTTCGCCCTCTTCAACCTCTATGGGCTCATCGGTGAAGATGAGAGGTTGAATATCTTCAGACACATTCCAATCAAATATTTCATTTGTTTGTTTTCGTACGAGTGGTCGTCCAAACCAGTGCCTGTGGATCTTTTGATCACTGAGTGTGTTTCAAAGATCTACATCTTTTGTTTTTTCATAAACATTATCTTACTTACTCTAAAGTAATTAGGGAATTAAAACTTGAGAATGGCATTGTCAGGTTGGGCGTAGATTTACGTTCCTGCTATGTCTAGGTCTCGAATGTTGTTTTTTGATTGGAATGTGTCTGAAGATATTCAACCTCTCATCTTCACCGATGAGCCCATAGAGGTTGAAGAGGGCGAAACACATTTCTAAGAGCTGGTGTTTGGATCTTCGATTCTATTCAAAAAATTTTTCCCAGCCCGAAGTAGTGGATGTGTGAATTGTTCGTAAGGGGATTTTTCCGCATTCTCTATTTCATTTGTTTGTTTTCGTACGAGTGGTCGTCCAAACCAGTGCCTGTGGATCTTTTGATCACTGAGTGTGTTTCAAAGATCTACATCTTTTGTTTTTTATATATATATATATATATATATATATATATATATATATATATATAAACAGTTGGTTTTTAATTCCTGGGTTTGCGGTCTGTTATAAATAAAACACTTGATTTTGCTTAGACGTTTCGGCTCTTTGCCATTTTCAATAAGCACTTTTAATTATTAAACATTACACTGTTAACAAACATATTTTATATACAATACACGTAATATTTTGAAAATTTAAAAAAATGCACATCGTGTTTCTCTAAGATGTTATGAGAGAATGCCAGGCATGGGCATTGGGCATATGGTAAAAGCACTTCACAACGGTTTTGGATGGTGGTCGTAAAACCAAAACGATAATATACAGGAGATCAAGTTACATAATATACGAAAGAAATAAATCTGACTAATGTTTAACTTTTAATAATGGGAGCAAGATTTTTTGTAGTTGTGATCTGAGTATGTAACTCGAAATATGAATACTGAGGTGCGTATTTTTTTTTGTATTTTATATGGAACAGAGGCTTGAACGCTAAAACAAGGATATTCATTAATGATAGAACATTATAATAGAACAGAGTATTTGATATGTGGGCATATAGAAGATTTTTAAAAATAACCTTGGTTCAAAAGATTAAGAGACAACCACGTTTTGTAACCGAATGAAATAAAGAAAAATGAGATATTAAATACAATTAAAATAAGAAATTTACATTATTTGGAAACATGTTATGAGAAATGAGATATGTGTTTATGTAGATCGTTATATAGGAAAAGATACTGGACAGAAGAAGCTTAGGACGCTGACATATATCCTGGCTAAACAAAATTGATGTAATGATACAAACTGCAACTCTGTGGAGTTGCTATAAGAGGTAGCACGTAACAAAAAAAATAAAAATGCCGTATTTAAAGTGTTTACCAATGGTGTGCTTACAACCACACTTAATTTATCAAATTGTGATATATATTGGAGAGATCTTTAATATCAGTTTTATTATTGATACAATTTTGGTCTTTCTTTATGTGGATCATCTCCAATATACATCTTTTGTTATAATTTTGCTCTTTTTCCAGAATCTGTACATTTTCAAAATCAAAACTATAGTTATTTTCTACTGAATGTTTGGCTAAGGCTGTGGTAGTTATTTTGTTTGTTTGTACACTATGTTTGTGTGCAACAATCCTTCTGTGTAGATATTGATGTGTTTGCCCAATATATGTTGAATTGCAGTCTTTACAATTTACTTTATACACAACATCCGACTGCTGATCTTTAGTAACTTTGGGTTTAAATTTTGAGAAATATTTTCCGGATGTTTTAGATGATTTATGTCCAACGTTGATGTCATATCTTGCCAACATTTTCGAGATTTGTTCGGAGAATCCATTAATGTATGGTAGGGATATGTAGTGTTTGTTTGGATTGGTGGCATTACTATTATTATTGTTAGGTATGGTTTGAGTTTGTTTTAGATTGGCATTGGAGTTAGATTGATTTTTGATAATGTGAATTCTTTTTTGAATTAGACAGTTGTATTATCCACCAGATTTTTACAACCGTCTAATTCAAAAAAGAATTCACATTATCAAAAATCAATCTAACTCCAATGCCAATCTAAAACAAACTCAAACCATACCTAACAATAATAATAGTAATGCCACCAATCCAAACAAACACTACATATCCCTACCATACATTAATGGATTCTCCGAACAAATCTCGAAAATGTTGGCAAGATATGACATCAACGTTGGACATAAATCATCTAAAACATCCGGAAAATATTTCTCAAAATTTAAACCCAAAGTTACTAAAGATCAGCATTTATTTGCAAAATTTGTAGCATTTATTGCTACCCCGTAAGTGTTTTATTTGATGCGCCTATGTATCTTTATAACTCCCTAACGCTTCGACGTGTCGGCGCAGGCCGAACGACCTACGGGACGGGAGAGAGAAGCGAAACTCGTAATAGTAAAATCAGTTGGTTAAAGAACATCCGCTCTGATACGTGAGCTGTTGCTATTTGTAGACGAACTCTGGGAAAATAATGGACTGAAATTAAATATATTACATACCACCAGTAAACTAAACATCAGGAAACTCAACAGACAATCTCCAAAGTAACAAAAAAACAAGAATTCAAGAAATTATAACATAAATTATACCACGTGGTCACGTATCAGAGATCCCAGGGTAAGCGAAATCAAATTATTTATCCTTCTGTTCTGATATATGTACATATACATATTGCTACCGTTTCATCGTAACCCAACATTTAATCATGTTTTTATGTCCTGTTAGGAGAGTGCTTTGATATTTTTTTTTATTATTAGTGCGTATAAGGTGTGGCATTCATATTGGTTTTTTTGGGTTTTTATGAATCCATTTGAAAAACTGGTAAGTGTGTAGACCATTCTATAAACGCGCAGCTGCGAAAATGTCAGAAAGTGACATTGCTCAGATTGACAAGTTTGACGGGACATAACCTAATGTTTACTTGTTTGGGACAGCAATGCTTTGTTTGGGTCCGGGGAAATGGATGTAATTGCATTATAGAGAGTGGCTAGAGGTCTTAAATGTGTATTTTTAGGTTCGTTTTACATTCTACATCATATTTCCATTCCACCCATAATATGGATACTTAGCTGGATTTTTTTATGGTTAAATATACCTTATATAACTAATTTGGATACTTAATTGGATTTTTTTTTATGGATAAATAAATGGATAAACATACTTTATATAACTAATAGTAGGACATCATAAACCATTACCGACCCGTTTCACCAAATACATCCACAGAACCTCTCAACTTCAGACCGCTCCACACAGATGTTATAGTGCCCAGAGATTTCCCAAATCTAGTGGACCTTCCTATGAATATACCCAGGAGTTGCAAAAGATAAGAGTTTTTTTTTCTTTATTTCAATTCATACCTATAAATATTTTGGTTTTTACTCTACAGTAATAAATTTGTGTAAACTGTTTATATGCATATAACAGGTACCTATACTACACTATATACATAGGGTTTTGAAGTAGGATTTTAAATAAAGTTAGGTAATGGTAAATAATAAATAAATATTCAAATAAAATAAATTAATTGATAAGGGAAATGGGAATTAAGACATATATAAAGATTGTCGATAGGTTTTAAATAATATTTCTGGATAATTCTTTAACCAAACTCATTTTGTTAGTTTTATATAGCTTCCAGCATCTATGTTTACTTAGGTATAGTACTTAGACATAGATCTGGTATTTCGATTGTTTCGGACACTTAATAGTTCGATTGGTGAGTACGTCACCCTTTAAGTCTCTGCTAGATAAGGTATTAAATTTGTTTTTGTGTAACCATTAGTTGTTCTAGTATTAATTATACCTTATCTAGTCTAGGATCAATTAATATTAGTATACTAACCATAGTATAGGATTTTGCTACGCTTACGGACACTGACCTGGTTTTCGTTATTGATATTTTTATATTGCGCAATAGCGGTGGTAATTTACTTGGCGTAACCCTTTGGGTTCTAGATTGTTATTTTTCTCAACTCCACCACTATTGTTTATCTCACATGTTGTATAAGTATCATGGATACATTGTAAGTTGTGAAATATTATAAATATATTTGTTCTTAGTAAGGTTGATTTTTATTTCAGTCTCGTATCACCAGTTGATAATATAGCAGAACAAGGTAAATAGTGAATATTTTTTTTTGTATTTCAGGTCATTGTATCACTGTCATTTATTTATTGGTCGTTTATTCTGTTTTTCTTTATTTCAAAAATCTCGAACTTTTCAAATCCTCGGTTCAGAAATCTGAGCTGTTCGTTCGAGTTGGCGCCCTTTTTCTTCTTCTTTCCTTGTCGTATCTTCATATTATTCTGTCTCCAGCGTTCTTATCTAGTTGCGTTCCCTTCTCGCATTAACCTGTCTCATTTTCTTCCTTGTTTCTACCCTTTCATTATCCCATATCTCTGTTTGTATATTTTAAAGTCAATATTTAGTGCACTGAAGCTAGCCCGAGTCCTCACTTGAGATATAGTGTCTCTCTGCCTCTTTGATTTGTTCGTCTGAGCTAAGCCACTCTCCATTAGTATCTTAACCCTCTTCTCTTCTATTTTCCCCCTCTTTCATCAGCTTTTTTTCTTCCAAATCCCAATACCCAGAGTATTGGGTTACAAATTGGCTCTGACCCAACGTGTGGCTTCTTTTGCACTTCTGGCTTTAAAAATATCTCCTTGAACTTTTGGTTTTCTCTGGGGTAGTTGTATTTTAACATTTATTTTTCTACTTCAACTTGCTTTGCACATTATTTTATATCTATTATAGATATTAAATAAACTTGTTTTGCTATATACTGGATAGACTGAATAAATTGCTTTGTTTTTTTTTATTAACTAGAGATCTATTTTGGACTAAGAATAATTAAAGTAAATTTAAATTTTAAAATTCTAAATACCTTAACATCAATAACGTCATCGTTATAAAAGTTCGTAGCATCCAAATAGCTCACTTCACTACCTTGAAGTAACATTCTCTTAAAATTTTAGGTTTCTTTGGAGTTACAGCAGTGCATTGCATCAGGATTAGCGGCTGGACCGAACAAATAAGCATTGCTGGTAAAACCATTCATAGTGAACATTAGCTTGAGGATAGAGAGTAAGTTGAACTTTGCCTACTTTTATATCGCATTCTCAAGTGTATTCCCCAGTTGCATAAAATGGCATCTTTTAAGGTAGAGCATCTGCTAACTCCTGAATTGGATTATGAATTAAAAATTCGTCAGCTGACCGACCCATCGTTAACTACGGATGAGGCTAAAGTAGTCTTGTTGAGAGGTGCCTTAAAGCAAGCTTCAGCAAATCGGAGTCATGCTGTTCTGTCAGCTTTCCACCTAAAGTTTGATGATGAGGTCCGTGAAATAGAAGTCACTATTGCAGATCTCAAGGCCCAAATTAGCTCTTTTGTTGGCTCCCATAATGATGTGTTATATGGTCGTTTGACTTCCCGTTTAGGTCATGTTTCAGGTAGGGTTCATTTGTTAGAGTCAGCGACCGATGAAGAGGATGCCATCAAGAAGTCTCTTAACTTCAAGATTCTTAATCTGGAAGGAGAACTTGAGTTTAAAGCAACTCCACAGGCTCACTCCACTCCTCATAACGCTAGTGTCTCGGTAAATTCATTTCCTTTTATTAGGTCGGCTCCTATTCATAAATGGGGTGTACGTTTTTCTGGTGGTTCGGATGAAAATGTAGTTAGCTTCTTGGAGAAAGTAGAATGTTTGCGTCTAGCGCGTGGCAACAGCGAGGATGAATGCTTTTCATCGGCAGGAGACTTGTTTAAGGATTCAGCCTTTACTTGGTACCTCAATAACCGAGGTAGTTTCGCTTCATGGCAACAGTTAGTTGCCAAACTTAGGTCAGATTTTCTTCCTTACAATTATGAAGACAGCCTTTTGGACGAAATTAAATCCCGCAAACAAGCTCCACAGGAGAAAGTTACCATATTTATTAACGAGATTGTTAGTCTGTGTAAACGTCTGGAGACTCCTCTCTCTGAATCTCATATTGTCCGGATCATTAACAGAAATTTGTTGCCATCGTATCATTCCAGTCTGGCACTTACAGACATTTCTTCTATTGCGGATCTTACTCAAAAATGTAAGAAATTGGAAGAAGTTTTGTCATGGTCTTCTGACACTGCATCTAGTGTCCCTAGCCGTTCTAATTTTAAAAATCATGAATCATCCTATTCTGGTAGGCAAAATTATTCTCGGTCTGGTAACGTATCTACCTTTAATTCGAAGATTATCTGTTGGAACTGTCGTCAGCAAGGACACGGGTACTACGACTGTCCTGAGCCTAGAATTCGGTTTTGCTATGGATGTGGACGTCAAGGGGTCCGTAAATTCGAATGCCAATTCTGTTCGGGAAACGAGAGAAGGGGTGGATCGTCCCTGGCAGCCGCCCCTCATCAAGATACAGGGAATACTACCGAAAATCCTCAAAACCAAGGAACTGGTTTCTCGAGCCTGGAAGCACAAGCTTCGACAAGTCAACCATCTCACCCTCTATCGAAAGACAAACGACCTCAGAACGGCAAACACCAACCGAAAAGAGGACAACGTTAGTCGATTATGTACAGTGTGATTCTTCTGTAGTTTCTCCAAGTAATCCTTTACCTTCACTTATTGATGTTGACATAAATTCATTGTTAGTCCGTAAAACCAAGGATAATCGTCCGTACCTTGAAATCTCTATCTTGGGACATTCTTGTTTAGCTTTGCTGGACACAGGGTCCAATATCTCTATTTTGGGTTCTTTAGGTCTGGAATTTCTCCAGAATTCTAATGTTAAGATAGGAATGGATAAGAGTTTGCAAGTGACTACAGCAGATGGTCAAGTTCAACCGATTTTAGGTCAGTTTACAACTGAGATTTCTGTTAGTTCGTGTACAAGGATGGTTACATTTTTTGTTATACCTTCTGTTAAGAATTCAGTTATCCTAGGGATGGATTTTCTGAGAACATTTAATAGTGAATTAAATTTTACTGAATTTTCCTTATCTGTGTCCTCTTTTAATGTCTCTTGTGTGAATGCAGTTAAAGATATGAGTAAACTTAATGCTCAGGAGTTAGAACAGTTGGATAATGTTATCAAATCATTCTCTTCTATCTCTTCGAAGAATCAGTTAGGTAGAACTCACCTCATCGAACACCACATTGATGTGGGTTCGTCTAAGCCCTTCAGGCAATACCAATATCCCTTGCCTCAAGCCTGGCATGAAAGCTTGGTAAAGGAGGTGGATGAAATGCTTAAGCTTGGTATTATCGAGCAGTCTTCGTCCAGCTTTTGTAGCCCCTTATGGTTAACAAAGAAGAAGGATGGGACTTTTCGTGTCTGTTTCGACGGACGTAAACTTAACAGCATTACGATGAATAGGGATGCCTATCCTATACCTCGTATAGATATCATCCTCACTAAGCTACAAAATGCTAAATACATTTCATCCATTGACCTAAAGAAGGCATTTCTACAGATTCCATTAAGCGAAGAGAGTAAGAAGCTTACTGCCTTTGCAGTAAGTGGCAAAGGATTGTACCAGTTTACTACAATGCCTTTTGGTCTGGTGTCTGCTCCCCAGACTATGTGTAGATTAATGGATTTGGTAATAGGTCCTGCTTTAGATCCCTATTGTCAATATTACCTTGATGATATTCTAGTCATTACTCCTGATTTCGACACTCATATCTCGGTATTGCAACAGTTGTTTCAGCGTCTAAAAGATGCAAATTTGACAATTAACTTAGACAAAAGCAGCTTTTGTCGTGACTCTATTAAGTTTTTAGGATATGTTGTTGATTCCCATGGCCTACATACTGACCCTGACAAGGTGTCAGCTATTCATGATTTTTCTGTGCCTAAAAATACCACTCAGGTCCGTCGATTGTTAGGAATGGTGGGTTATTATAAGAAGTTCGTTAAGTCTTATTCTACCTTGTTATCTCCTATCACTGATCTTCTTCAAAATAGGAAAAAGGGACAAAATATTGTGTGGACTCCTGAGGCTAATGAAGCTTTCGTTAAAATCAAGGAGGCTCTCACAAATTCTCCAGTTATGGTAGCCCCAGATTTTAATAAACCCTTTCATTTGATGACAGATTGTTCCAACACCGCATCTGGAGGTGTACTGTATCAAATCGTAGATGGAGAAGAACATCCGATAGCCTATACAAGCAAGAAATTAAACAAAGCCCAGAAAAATTATACTACAACTGAAAAGGAGTTGTTAGCTATAATTACGGGCATTGAACATTTCAGATATTTTCTTGAGGGTCGTTCGTTTACGGTCATAACTGACCATAGTAGTCTGGTGTGGTTACAAAGTATGAAGAACCCATCTCCTCGTTTGGCTAGGTGGATTTTAAAATTGGCACAGTATGACTATAAAATCGTTCATCGCAAAGCTGCAGGTGTAGTAGTCGCTGATGCCCTTTCTAGGACATTTGATATTAATTTGTTAGACTTATCTTCGTTACAACCAGATGATTGGTATAAAAAAATGTTGTATGATGTACAGAATGTACCAGGCAAATTTCCTGATTTTAAAGTTGAGCATGGTGTTTTGTATAAACATGTGCTAAGTTCTATGGATGCCCTTACTGGAATGTCGGAGTGGAAGATAGTAGTTCCAACTCCTAATAGAGCAGAGGTTTTGGCCACTTTTCATGACCATCCTACTGCAGCTCATTTTGGTTTTTACAAAACTTTTCGTCGTATATCCGAACTTTATTACTGGCCGAAGATGCGCCAGACTATTCGTGGCTATATCGCTCGATGCAAAATTTGTGCTACGTGTAAGTCGACAAATCTTCCTCAACCAGGTTTAATGGGTAGTTATCGACGGATTGATTTTCCTTTTCAACTTGTCTCTTTAGATCTCATTGGTCCTTATCCTAGATCATATAAAGGTTCGCAATATGCTTTAGTAGTTGTTGATTACTTTACCAAATTCCCTTTGGTTCATACCATGCCTAAGGCAACTACTTCATCTATTATTAAGTATCTGGAGAATGAAGTTTTCCTGATTTATGGAGTCCCACAGATCGTGTCATGCGACAATGGACCCCAGTTCACAGCTAAGGCTTTTCGTGATCTCATGGCAAAATATAATGTACAAAAGATCTGGTACAATGCAAATTATCATCCACAAGTTAATCATACGGAAAGAGTTAATAAATCAATCGTGACTGCTTTAAGATCTTATTCATTTCCGGATCAGAGAGCTTGGGATACCCATATCCACTCTATAGTACAAGCGATCAGGACTTCATCTCACGAAGTAACCAAATGTCCTCCATCTTATTTAATGTTTGGTCGTCATGTTCCTCTCTCTGGTGATTATTTTGGTAAAATCTCAGAAAATGCCACAAATTTTCCTACTATATCAGATAAGTTACACCGCTTAGAAGACATTCAGAATCTTCCTGATATTTATGTTGATGTTCGAAAACGTTTAAAGGCATCTTATGACAGAAATAAGTGCCATTATAACCTGAGAAAGCGAGCCTTATCTTTCAGGGTTGGAGATTCCGTTTTAAAGAAAAATTTTGTCAAATCTGATAAAGTGAATTTCCAATCTGCCAAGCTGTGTCAAAAATACATACCTTGTACTGTCATTAAAGTTATTTCTCCTTTAATTTATGAGTTAAAGGAAACTTCTACTGGTAAGAAACTGGGAAGGTTTCATATTAAAGACTTACTCGAGGATAAGACAGTAGGTCCACATAACTTGGTTGATAATTTAGATTATTCATCTTCAGACGAAGATTAACGTGTAAGGGACCAGTTTGTTTATTTAAGACCTATTTACCGGTTTTGTTTGCCTGGCCAACATATGTCTTTGCCATCCATTTTTTTTTTAATTTTTATCTTATCTTAATATTGTTTAGTAGCTCGGTCACTAAAGCCCGGTTACTAACTCGGTCATTTTATTGTTAGCTGTCTCTTAAAAGAACAAAGTATATATCATAGGAGTACAGGATGGATAATGGGAATTTTCCCCATCTTGAGTTCTTGGTTGAATAGGTATTTACAGGGATAGTTAGGGAATGTTGTTTTTTTTAATACTCTTTTGATTTATGGTTTTGCATGGGTCGCGAACCATGGCCATAAAACTTATATAGTCACATAACTGTTTCAGGGTTTTAGCGTGGGTTCAGGATTGATCACCCTGGACTTGTGCACTCCACTTGGCTCAGAAATATATTAATACCTATCAGTTGTTCCTTGAGTGTCTCTTAGGCTGAAATTAGAATGTGTCATTTAGAATTGGATCGTTCTAATATTCGGCAGTAAGTAAGTCCATTTGACTTCGATGTCATCTCCTATACTATTATTTATTTTAAACGATTCGAGTTTAATATACCTCATTACCTGAAGTTGTTTACCTCTCTCTCCACCACCTGCTTGGATGTGAGTATGTGAGTTACCTTATTTGTCTCTCTAATGAGCATTATGCTAGTAGATGTTCTTCTGCCTTAAATATGAAAAGGTAGATGTGAGGTTATCGTTATCTTTACCTGAATTGACGTTGTCTTTACCTTTATCTTGGGTTCATGTTGTACCTTTACCTTGATGAGTTTGTCACTTATCTATATCTTGATTGAGTATACCTCTTACCTTTATCTTGTGTATAGAGTCCTAAGAATCTGTCCTTCACTGTCTTTGTCGTGAGTGTGGAATTGGACCACGTAAATAGTACAGTTTAGGTATTACAATTAGGACATTTAATGTCTTTTACCTTTGTGCAGACCCTCTACCAAGAGTAGATGCGGGCTTGCCAGTATCTTTACCTTTTTGCATACCCTATACCATGAGTATAGTGGCATTGCTAGGGTCTTTACCTTATTATGTCTTCCTACTGCTATGAAAGCTAGTAGAGATGTTATGGATTATTTTTACCTTGAATTTTCTATGTTCTTGATATCCAGAACCACATCATATATGTTTAGGTTTCTAGTAATATAGTTTTAACTAGTCCTAATAAATTAGGCCCTCAGTGAACTCTTGGGTGATTAATAGAATCTGGTCATTCTAGTGTCATTGTTGGGTATATTGATAGGATTCGTTTTAGGTTAGTTGTTGTAAATGGTTCTTGGTAGTAGTATTTTAAAGGGTTGTTAATATACAACCATAATGTAGTTTTAATGAGGTTTATACTAACACTTGAGAATGTAGATGATAAGTGGTGTAAATAGTTAACTTTCTCTATAAGATTATAGTATTGTAGTTAAAACGTAGGTGATTAAGATGTAATTTTTTTTTTGTATCTTCTTCCTTTCTTAACCTGTAGTCCTACTAAATTAAATTACGTTATCTCGTTTGATAACTCTGGTCAGTTACACATCCCCTCTCTGTTATGTCTTATGAAAAACGTAATTCAATGTATCTCGCGTATTCTCTATCTCTCTCTTACTGCGTCATTGATTTCGGTCCGGTCTCTCCTCTGCCAATGGTTTAGGTGGTAAAATTAACATCATGTCATCCCTGAAGAAAACAAAAAAAAAGGAAACTTCTGGAAGTTTTCCTTTTTTTTACTGAAGATAGGGGAGAATGTAGCATTTATTGCTACCCCGTAAGTGTTTTATTTGATGCGCCTATGTATCTTTATAACTCCCTAACGCTTCGACGTGTCGGCGCAGGCCGAACGACCTACGGGACGGGAGAGAGAAGCGAAACTCGTAATAGTAAAATCAGTTGGTTAAAGAACATCCGCTCTGATACGTGAGCTGTTGCTATTTGTAGACGAACTCTGGGAAAATAATGGACTGAAATTAAATATATTACATACCACCAGTAAACTAAACATCAGGAAACTCAACAGACAATCTCCAAAGTAACAAAAAAACAAGAATTCAAGAAATTATAACATAAATTATACCACGTGGTCACGTATCAGAGATCCCAGGGTAAGCGAAATCAAATTATTTATCCTTCTGTTCTGATATATGTACATATACATATTGCTACCGTTTCATCGTAACCCAACATTTAATCATGTTTTTATGTCCTGTTAGGAGAGTGCTTTGATATTTTTTTTATTATTAGTGCGTATAAGGTGTGGCATTCATATTGGTTTTTTTGGGTTTTTATGAATCCATTTGAAAAACTGGTAAGTGTGTAGACCATTCTATAAACGCGCAGCTGCGAAAATGTCAGAAAGTGACATTGCTCAGATTGACAAGTTTGACGGGACATAACCTAATGTTTACTTGTTTGGGACAGCAATGCTTTGTTTGGGTCCGGGGAAATGGATGTAATTGCATTATAGAGAGTGGCTAGAGGTCTTAAATGTGTATTTTTAGGTTCGTTTTACATTCTACATCATATTTCCATTCCACCCATAATATGGATACTTAGCTGGATTTTTTTATGGTTAAATATACCTTATATAACTAATTTGGATACTTAATTGGATTTTTTTTTATGGATAAATAAATGGATAAACATACTTTATATAACTAATAGTAGGACATCATAAACCATTACCGACCCGTTTCACCAAATACATCCACAGAACCTCTCAACTTCAGACCGCTCCACACAGATGTTATAGTGGCCAGAGATTTCCCAAATCTAGTGGACCTTCCTATGAATATACCCAGGAGTTGCAAAAGATAAGAGTTTTTTTTTTCTTTATTTCAATTCATACCTATAAATATTTTGGTTTTTACTCTACAGTAATAAATTTGTGTAAACTGTTTATATGCATATAACAGGTACCTATACTACACTATATACATAGGGTTTTGAAGTAGGATTTTAAATAAAGTTAGGTAATGGTAAATAATAAATAAATATTCAAATAAAATAAATTAATTGATAAGGGAAATGGGAATTAAGACATATATAAAGATTGTCGATAGGTTTTAAATAATATTTCTGGATAATTCTTTAACCAAACTCATTTTGTTAGTTTTATATAGCTTCCAGCATCTATGTTTACTTAGGTATAGTACTTAGACATAGATCTGGTATTTCGATTGTTTCGGACACTTAATAGTTCGATTGGTGAGTACGTCACCCTTTAAGTCTCTGCTAGATAAGGTATTAAATTTGTTTTTGTGTAACCATTAGTTGTTCTAGTATTAATTATACCTTATCTAGTCTAGGATCAATTAATATTAGTATACTAACCATAGTATAGGATTTTGCTACGCTTACGGACACTGACCTGGTTTTCGTTATTGATATTTTTATATTGCGCAATAGCGGTGGTAATTTACTTGGCGTAACCCTTTGGGTTCTAGATTGTTATTTTTCTCAACTCCACCACTATTGTTTATCTCACATGTTGTATAAGTATCATGGATACATTGTAAGTTGTGAAATATTATAAATATATTTGTTCTTAGTAAGGTTGATTTTTATTTCAGTCTCGTATCACCAGTTGATAATATAGCAGAACAAGGTAAATAGTGAATATTTTTTTTTGTATTTCAGGTCATTGTATCACTGTCATTTATTTATTGGTCGTTTATTCTGTTTTTCTTTATTTCAAAAATCTCGAACTTTTCAAATCCTCGGTTCAGAAATCTGAGCTGTTCGTTCGAGTTGGCGCCCTTTTTCTTCTTCTTTCCTTGTCGTATCTTCATATTATTCTGTCTCCAGCGTTCTTATCTAGTTGCGTTCCCTTCTCGCATTAACCTGTCTCATTTTCTTCCTTGTTTCTACCCTTTCATTATCCCATATCTCTGTTTGTATATTTTAAAGTCAATATTTAGTGCACTGAAGCTAGCCCGAGTCCTCACTTGAGATATAGTGTCTCTCTGCCTCTTTGATTTGTTCGTCTGAGCTAAGCCACTCTCCATTAGTATCTTAACCCTCTTCTCTTCTATTTTCCCCCTCTTTCATCAGCTTTTTTTCTTCCAAATCCCAATACCCAGAGTATTGGGTTACAGTCGGATGTTGTGTATAAAGTAAATTGTAAAGACTGCAATTCAACATATATTGGGCAAACACATCAATATCTACACAGAAGGATTGTTGCACACAAACATAGTGTACAAACAAACAAAATAACTACCACAGCCTTAGCCAAACATTCAGTAGAAAATAACCATAGTTTTGATTTTGAAAATGTACAGATTCTGGAAAAAGAGCAAAATTATAACAAAAGATGTATATTGGAGATGATCCACATAAAGAAAGACCAAAATTGTATCAATAATAAAACTGATATTAAAGATCTCTCCAATATATATCACAATTTGATAAATTAAGTGTGGTTGTAAGCACACCATTGGTAAACACTTTAAATACGGCATTTTTATTTTTTTTGTTACGTGCTACCTCTTATAGCAACTCCACAGAGTTGCAGTTTGTATCATTACATCAATTTTGTTTAGCCAGGATATATGTCAGCGTCCTAAGCTTCTTCTGTCCAGTATCTTTTCCTATATAACGATCTACATAAACACATATCTCATTTCTCATAACATGTTTCCAAATAATGTAAATTTCTTATTTTAATTGTATTTAATATCTCATTTTTCTTTATTTCATTCGGTTACAAAACGTGGTTGTCTCTTAATCTTTTGAACCAAGGTTATTTTTAAAAATCTTCTATATGCCCACATATCAAATACTCTGTTCTATTATAATGTTCTATCATTAATGAATATCCTTGTTTTAGCGTTCAAGCCTCTGTTCCATATAAAATACAAAAAAAAAATACGCACCTCAGTATTCATATTTCGAGTTACATACTCAGATCACAACTACAAAAAATCTTGCTCCCATTATTAAAAGTTAAACATTAGTCAGATTTATTTCTTTCGTATATTATGTAACTTGATCTCCTGTATATTATCGTTTTGGTTTTACGACCACCATCCAAAACCGTTGTGAAGTGCTTTTACCATATGCCCAATGCCCATGCCTGGCATTCTCTCATAACATCTTAGAGAAACACGATGTGCATTTTTTTAAATTTTCAAAATATTACGTGTATTGTATATAAAATATGTTTGTTAACAGTGTAATGTTTAATAATTAAAAGTGCTTATTGAAAATGGCAAAGAGCCGAAACGTCTAAGCAAAATCAAGTGTTTTATTTATAACAGACCGCAAACCCAGGAATTAAAAACCAACTGTTTAAAAATTCACGGTCAGGAAATAAGCAATATATATATATATATATATATATATATATATATATATATATATATATATATATATATATATATATATGTCTTCATATCAAGGCGAGATCCGTTTGTATCATAAGCTATACAAGATGAGATCCGTTTTGCAAGGCGAGATCCAATTTTGGATCTCACCTTGTATTCACGTGTATATAGTGACATCTCGATGTAACAATGGTTAGGGTACAAGGAAATCGATTTTTGTCTGGACCTCATTTTGCACCCCTTTTGGTGAATTTTATATTGTAGTGGTTCCACTAAATCCGCTGTAGAGGGCAGCGCGCGCGATCCGTTGTGTATATGGTAAATATATATTTTGCAGACAACCCGAGATCCGGTAAATTTGGAAACATCGCAAATGAATTTCACGGTCAGCTCTCTCACTCGGCTTATGTCTAGCTTGAATAAGAATGTTTACATTATTTAAGGGCTCTGTCCAGAAAGGCGATTGTCAAATATCTCGAGAACTAGACGGCATATCGAAAAAACTTTGGAATGCTTTTTGAATGATTTTTCAAAATCTATATACTTATGCAATAGCAGGGTTCTTATTCTGCCTGCGAAAGCGGTGGGTGTAGCAACTTTGAATTTTCAACTGAAACACTTTATTTTTAATTAAATAGTTGAAATTTAGAATTAAAAATACACAACTTTTGTTTGAATCGATAATAGCTTCTTTAATCCAGTCGGAAGAGCTTCAAAATCGTCGTTTTGATGACATTTTTAGGGTTTAGGGGTACCTCAGGTAGTTAGCTTAAAACGTAAGAAATAAATTTGAATAGTTAATGTTTATTGATAAACAAAGCTCCAATTCTATTTTACTTCAACTCATTTTAAGGCTATTTCAATAATAAACTAATCGGTTCTTTTTTCAGTTTTTTGGTAAAACATTGTAACTTATAGACGAAAATTCTTAAAATCGGCTATTTTTCATTTAAATTGTCAATAAATAATTAAATTGAGAAAAAATTGGTCAGATTTACATAAATTTTGTTATTCCGTCCATATAGAAACTAAAACAATTGTTACGTAGTTACACTGAGTGTCATAAAAACCGTGTATTTTTACTCATTTCTTTGAGCTATTTCACGTAATATCGAGATATAAGTTGTATTTTTTACATAAGTTATATTAACGTTAAACTGACTTAATTTATAGTTTTATAAGCAACAATTAAGTATAGCGAAATTTATAAAACCTTGTTTAAATTGTTTTACATGCTCTGTAATGCGGTTATCTTAAATTTTCTTTTGAATGTTTTTCTTCTTATTGGTAGACAAAAAATGGCAAAATGTGCATTTTTGACATCAAATTGTTGATAACCAACATAGTTACTACTCAAAATATTAAAAAAACTAACCGTCGGTATAACAGGTTGCCTGGAAACCAGATGCAGAACAGTACCATAAATGTTTTAGACTTTTTAGCACTTTCTTTAAGTGAAATTTAAAATCATTTACCACCCATGTACACTCATTACGGAATCTGTTACAAGAATTTCAGCGATTTCAGCCATTTTTTCAAAATTTATTTGGATTTTCTCTAGTAATCCTTTCAAAAGACAATACATAAATGGTGAATACCTTTTACATCAACTTCAAGGAGGGTAATTTATACAGGTACATACCTGGAATTATTATATGGACCGTTCACTCTTGTTAGAGTATAGTTCGCTCAAATATGAGCTCTTTTAATCCATTTCACGCGGTAAATTAGTCCGCTTTTCCTTTAGGTCTTAGTTCATAGGTTGTGATGTTTTTTTGTCCTCTCTACTATCTTCTTCCACTCTCTCCGGTCCTGAATCTTTTCTCTCCAGTTTGCAATTTCCATCTTTGATATATCGTCTAGCAGCTGATCTTCCCATCTAATTTTTGGTCTTCCTCTTGGTCTATTTTTTACTGGTTTCCAGTTCATTATCTTCCTGATCATTTCTTCTACCCCTCTTCTTTGTGTGTGCCCAAACCATCTGAGGCTTTGTGCTTTAATGAATTTTACTATATCTTCTCCTTTATTTATATTTATTATTTCATGGTTCATCAGCTTTCTATATTCCCCTGTTTCTGTCTTTACTGGGCCATGTATCCTTATAATTTTTCTCTCAATTATTTTTAACTTTTCTTCGTCTTTTTTCGTAAGGCACATTACTTCTGCTCCATAGGCTATCACTGATCTGATTGCTGCTGTGTATATTTTTGATTTTGTTTTTTTGCTCAGGTTTTTGCCCTTGAGTAGTTGGTGATATTTCCAATATACTCTATTACCTGCTTTAATTCTGTCGTTTATCTCTATACTCCTTCCGTTTTTGCCGTCCACCATCACCCCCAGGTATTTGAAGCAATCTACTCTCTGGAATGTATTTTCACCTATCTTTATTTCTGCTATTCTGTTTACATTGTCTCGTGTGCTTATAAGATATTTTGTTTTATTCTGATTGATTATTAGTCCTCTCGTCTTTGCTTCTCTTACCAGGGTTAAAAGTGCCTCTTCTAGTCTTTTTTTATCTCGTGCTACCAGTCCCAGTTCATCTGCATATCCTATGTCTGTGTTGAGCTTTGAATAATTGTCTTTTTCAGCCCTGTGTCCCTAATTACTCCTTCTAGAGCGATATTAAATAGTGTCGTTTGTCGTTGACAGACTGTCTCCTTGTCTTACTTCAAGTTCTATTTTGATGTCATTTGTATCGCCTTCATTTGTTTTAACTTTTGCTGTTGAGTCTTTTATTGTCATTCTAGTTAGTCTTATTAATTTTGCCGGTATCTCCATTTTTTTCATTTCTTTTAATAATTGTTGTCTGTATATGCTGTTGAAGGCCTGTTGGAAGTCGATGAATAGTATGTGTAATTCTATGTCATGTTCATAGATTTTTTCAATTGTTTGTGTCAGTACGTGTATTGCATCTATTGTTGATCTTTCTTTGATCTATTGTTCTAAAACCCTGTTGATATGGTCCTATAATTTTTTCTGTGTATTGATTTAGTCGGTGTCTTATAATTGTGGTCAATATCTTATACGTTGTATTTAGTAGCATAATTGGTCTGTAGTTGCAGCACTTAGTTGGATCTCCTTTCTTAAAGATTGGTGCGATGTGTCCGTTTTTCCATTCTATGGGCATGCTTTCGTCCTTCCAAATTGTAACCATTAACTTGTGCATTCGCTTCGTGAGCTCCTCTCCGCCGTTGATGATCAGTTCGTTGTTGATTTCATCTGGCCCTGGCGTTTTGTTTACTTTTAGTTGTTTTAATACCTCCATGAATTCCTGATAAGTAGGTGCGACTTCCTCTTCATCTCTGTTATCTCTTATATCCTCATCCTCTGAATATGCCTTATTGTCGTTTTTGTATAGGTCCGTGAAATGTTTTTCCCAATCTTTTTTGTTTATTTTTGTGACAGATTTTTTGGTAATGTGTTGTTGTTTTATCTATTCGAACAATTTCTTGTTGTCTTTATTATTCGTTTCTAATTCTTGCATTTGTTCAGAGATCCATGTGTTCTTCTTTCTTCTATAGAGTTTCAATGCTTCTTGTTTTTCTTTTCTATATTGGTCCAGTTGTTCCTGTTCGGCACTTTGTAGCCATTTGTTTCTTGCGAGGTGCTTCAGTTGACTTTTTTGGTGACATTCCTCATCAAACCATTCTTTCGATTCTTTGTTTTTTTGGAATCCTATTATTTGTTCTGCTGTCTCTATTATGCTGTTCTTTATGTTTTTCCATTCTCCTTCTATTTCTATGTGCTCGTACTGACCCAATTTCTGTTCCAGTTGTTCTGTATATTGTTGCTTTGTTTCTTGCGTTTTCAGATTGGCTATATTCCATTTCCTCCTTTTTCCTTCCTTATGATTATTTGCCTTGATTATTTTCATCTTAAGTTTTGCTATCAACAATATGTGGTCAGTGCCTCCATTTGCCCCTCTATATGACCTTACGTCTTGTACTATTTGTGTCCACTTTTTCGAAATTAGAGTATGATTTATTTGGTTTCCATCCATTCTTCCTGGTATCATCCATGTTATTTTGTTTTCTTTTTTATGTTTATGCCCAGTACTAACTATATATGTATTTGTTGCTGCTGCTAGGTTGCAGATTTCTCCTCCATTATCATTCGTAGTTTCATGAATGGTTTCTTTGCCAGCTACATTATAGTCCTCCTTTCCGATCTTTGCATTGAAATCACCCAATATTATTAATATGTCATTCCTCGGAATATTTTTACAGGTTTCTTCCAGGATGTCTTAGAATTCTGTTTTATCTTCTTGGTTTGCTTCTTCGGTGGGTGCATAGCAATTGACTATCGAGATGTTGGCTTGTTTATTTTCTTATGTAAGATATCCTTTCATTAACTGCTTTGAATTGTATCAGTTTTTCCCTCATTTTTTTGTTCACCATAAATGCCGTACCATTCGTTCCCTGTTTGTTTTCTCCCGAATAATACATGCTAAAGTTTTTCTTCTCAATTTTTCCTTCTTTCTTCCATCGTATTTCCTGTACGGCTAGGATTTCTAGTTGGTATTTTTTCATTTCAAGAGCTATTTCTTGCATCTTACCTGCTGCCAGCATGGTTCTAATATTCCAAGAGCCCATTCTAATGAGTTTTGTTCTTTTCTTCTTATTGAGATTCTTTCTTTATTTTGTGTGCGTTAGTTTTCGTTAACCGTTTGCATTTCCGAGTCTTTTTTTGCCATGTCAATATCATATTTCAGCCGCTGTTCTTCGTTTATTAGTTTTTTGAATTTTCTATCAGCTGTTCTCTCTCTTCGTCCCATATCTAGATTTTGCCATTCACTATTAATTTCTTGTAGCCGATTTTCGTGTGCTTACCTTTGCTTCGTTCGTCCTTTGCTATTTTAGTTATTTCCTTTTGTATTTCTTTTTCTTTCGATGTCCAATCGTTGTTTATATAGATACGATCTTTATGCTGTTTTAGTTTACGTTTCGTGTTTATGATTTCCATTTTATCCGTGAGGGCTTCTGTTTCTATTGCGCATACTGTTTCTCCTATTTTTTTTGCACTTCTTAGTTTTATTTGTATTTGCAACTCTTGGGCTCTGAAATTTTCCATTTCTTCTTTTAATTTCTTATAATCATTTGTTTCTACTTTCAACCCAGTTACGAACAAGCTTTTCTTTTTGCTAAATTTCTCCAGTTGCTCCATTCATTCATGTAGCTGTTTTACTTCTTTTTTTAGTTTTTGTTTCTCTGCTTTTACACCCATTAACTCTTTATTGGTTTGTTGTTATTCTTTCCTTATTTGTTTTATTTCCTGAAGCATTTCATCGTTTTTATTCATTATTGTAATCATAACATTTTCCATGTCTTCCTTGTTTTCGTTGCCTGCTTTGCTTGGTGACCGTTTTTTAATTTTACTTCTATTAAAACAATCATCCAAGTTTTCTCTTTTGCGTTTCGTTTCATCATCGGTTTCACTTCCTGTGACATTTTTTCCATTTTCTAGGAGTTCAGCGCTAAATACCTGGAATACCGATATTAGATTATCAACGATACTTAAAAAATGAAAGTTACCAATTCACCGGTAGTTAATGGGTTATTTAAAAATTACCTGCGCACCAGAGTTGCCAGTTGGTCTGTAATTAGGATGGGGATTAAAATAGATACGAATTCACCGGGACCCGGAAATATGCACACCCTGATATTCTAGTTACGTAACCTCGTCCGATTGGCGCATGACGTTAACAACAGAGTAAAGCATAGTCCCGTCTATGCGTTCGTAATACGAACGCGAATGAAATTTGAGAATAGTACAAATGAATGAATTATGACTAAAAGTAACTAAGTGATTTTTATAGTTTAGAGGAAAATTATTAAACTATTTACTTTTATTTAAATTGATTTTCAGTTATTTGTAAAGTTCCCAGTTTCTTGATTATATTGGTATCCGGAAAATAAAAATATTCATATAATCGATATCTACTAAAATTATTATATTTCGTTAGTTGACAAAAATTGATTAGTGGCCTACACATTAGTAAATATAATTTTTACCAAGGGGAAGAAAAGCCCCAAAATAAAACCATAAATTTAATGGATTGATAAAAAAACAAAATTTTTTACTTTTTAAATAATGTATTTCATCAGATTTAAGTAAGAGGCTTGGAAAAGACAAAAATAAGTTTTACAGTTTTCATGCCATGCACTTTATTTAAATTTTGTGCATGTGAAATAGACGTACATACAGCAACTATGTAGCAGTTTTCATAATTTTTCTTTTACGCAATGTCAGGTTGTTAAAAGACTTGTTTAATTCTTTAATTCGGAAGTACATCCGAGTCCGAGACCTAAAAAATAACTTGTTCGCTTTGTTAGAACAGTCTACAGTCACACTTTTGGACATAAGGTTTTCTAAATAATTTTTAGTTACCAAAATGGAATCACCATTCATGTGGAAGGAAAAATTGTCTCCAGTTACTTAATATATGACAAGAGAGTGTCTGAGGTTTACATAAACCACACTTACTCAAATGATCAACCCACGTGTACGTTGAAACATCTTCGGATTGAATACTGGAGTCCTTCAATTTATGGCAGATATAACCAGCCAAATTCTCCAAACCATCATACTCGAGGTCACTAATGTTTTTTCATTCTAACTCTCATTGAAAACTTGAAAATCCACAACTGTTTCGTTGTTAGAATCCAGCCTTTGGATCAATTGTCCAGAAATTGGTAAATCTGGGATGTCGTCTGTTTAAACGTTCGAAAATTCGTTCCGTTGTCTTTCCTACCCGTATATAACTTTTATAAAATAAAATAAAGCTTTTTGTTAACACTTTAAAAAAATTTTAATGGGTTTTCCCCGAAAAGAGCTTCATTTTTTGGCACTATGTATCACGTTAAAATATTTGATTTGGAATTTGAAGGATAAGATCGTCTTTTTTATGAGCTACAAATTTACTTTTACTGGTTCTAAAGACTAAGAATATACCATTTTTTCGTTTTTTTTATATGCTACATTTTTTCCAAGAATATTTTTCCGATATAATACTTACTTTTTGAGTATTTGCGAAAAACCGCCGAAAAACGTGTTTTTTTTTTGTTGAAAAGTAAATATTTTTAGTCGCAAGTGACTCTAGTACCTACTACTAAATTAACCTAGTACCTAAGTTAAAAAAACTCTATAGAACAAAAGTTGCTTAAACTTAGCTGTTTCCGGACTTATTTTAAACGTATATTTTTTCACCCTCCAAGTAAAAGCAATCAACGGCACAAATTCAACTTTGAAGTGGGGGATGGGTAGAATCTAAATCCAAATTTTCATGCAATTAGGAGTTGACCCTGAAAATTATGTGTGTGTCTTTTTATCTTTTAAATCATTTTACTTAAAATCATTTTTTAACTATCAAATAATAATTACATATTGAGTTATTTTATTTTTTAAACTTTAATAATATTTATAAAAAATTTTACTTTCTTGTAATGTATTTTTAAAACAAGCAATCATTTAAATAATTATTTTGTAACAATTTGTATTATTTAAGAATATAATAATTACATTTTTGTTTCGTAGTAAGTGTTTTTTAAGAATATTAATGTATAGTTTTAAAATATTGTATTGCAAATAATTATCATTATTAAATGGTTATTATTTGTCAAGTATTCTTTTTCTTTTTTCACACCCTTATGTATGTAATAAAACTAAGGGACTTTCTGAAAGGTCAATCGTAGACGTTAAAGACACAAAAGAAGCGATACTTAAAAGTTACGCCCATTATATATCTTTATATCGTGGGAAATATACAATACAACACGAGCTCCAACCGCTCGACTAATACTCTTTAGAGCTGGCATCAGTGTGTGATCTCGCGTTGAACGGTAAATATCTAAAATTTCGTATATAAGTCCTCCCCTTTACTTTTCAGCGACGGATCTCGTTTCGCTGTAAATTTATCAGAAAAATTTAAGTACAAAAATCTTTTCCCCTCTAAGTGTGCCATGATTAATATGTTAATTATAAAGATACTTATGAACAATATACTCCAATAATTAATTTCACCAATATAGTGTCAATCTCAGGGCTAAATTATAATATCAATTACTTACTTTCGTGGCTTCAAAGTATTTCTCAGTGGATTCCTAATCGGGATAGATAAAAGAGAGTAAAATAATACACACATACGGATTTCAATTAGAAATTATAAAAATCGTTTATTTTATCTAAATGGCACTAAGTGCTTAATATTTCTTATATCTTATCTTTCTATCTTTATTTAATACAACATTTACAAAAATGGGAATCTTATTTCTTTTTGTCTCCAAATTTATTTTATTTATAACGAACTATTATGATTTATCAGTAACAAATTGATTGAGGTTTGATGAAATTTTTATAGTGATTGTGTAGCTCAATTTTCAATGTGTTTACTGTGTGTGACTGACCTTTACTGATGATTTGACAATGTCTTCACACAAAACACGTTTCCTATTGGCTTGGGTTGCGATCCAAAGACTCGTCCAAGTCTTCCAGTAATGCCTCTGCTCCTTTGAAAACTACGCCTCGTACAGCCCTCGTTCCTGCCTTCTCCTGATGCCGTGTTCTACCTTTTTCAAACACTTCAACAAAACCGGGATACTCTAGACTCAAGGAGTTATATACTATCTCGACTCGGTCTATCACTCGTTCCACGATATCTTACTTTTTTTTCAAGAACAAAACTAACCAAACCCGGCGTTTCACTTTTTCGTACACTCTTCTCGAAAACTCGGCTTCGCCTCTCGATCGCTCAAAAACATTCTGCCTCTCAATGCTCATTCATTCTCCTACTTCCTAATACCCCTTCCAGCATTCAAAAATCAACCAATCCAAGGCAACTTTCAATTATCCGTATTTACCAACACAAACTTTCCTTTTTCTAAATATCTTAATGGATTTCAAGAAAAAATAATATTCCCCATTTCAATTTTACTTTCCACATTAACCCTCTTTACAAATTTAATAACCTATTATCTTATTTGCTAGAATATGAATTATCGGTGGTTATTCACACCTTTCCACGAACACTTTCTTTTTAAACATCACTCTAATTGTTTACTTGAGTCGTATTGTTCCTGGGGTTCGCAAACACTTCTCCGAAACACTTTCTTAAAAACTACCTATACATAATTGGTTTTATACAGGGTGTTCCAAATTTACATGCCCGCGGTCGAGAAAAACGAAAACCTTTATTTTTATTTGAATTTTAAATATAACTTTTATTTCTTATGTCAAATAGGAATATAACAGTATATATACTTTTGAATGAGATATTTGAAATTAAATCTATCGAATAGCACCCAACACGACCGCTTACAGAGGTGAGGTGGGCGGTTACTTTAAAATTTTAAATAGGAGCCCTCAATTTTGATTGCAGATTTAGATTCTTTACGTAAAAATAAGCAACTTTGATTTGAGAAATTTTTTCGAATTATAGATATTAAATTAAATTAAAAAATGGAAAGTCCCTTAGTTTATGGAAAACTTAACTTATTTTTTTTTTGGTTTTAGGACCTACTCTTCACAACCCAATAGGTCCCCATAACGTTCGAGTAACTGTAAATTTAGCATACTTCCCTCGACTACTATAAAAGGCGAAAAGTTACCATAATAGAGAAAAACAAAAAACCTGATACAATGACATATTATTGTTTTAGGATTTAGAAAACTGAAATGGACTAAAACTAAAAAACTAGAAGCTAGGATCTTGTAGGGGGCTTTAAACTTTGATTTTGGCACTTTAAACTTTTTTAATAATTTTAACCGAGTTAACCCATTAAGAATGACCATTTTCGCGTTTTTTAAATTTTAAATCGCGCATAACTCAACAATCTATTTTAGAGAAAAATCACAAGAGACTTTTTCTGCTCAGAATGAACACAAGAATCGGAAAAAATTTGTTCAAAGTGAAAAAATTGTTTTTTTAATTGGTTAAAAAAAATTGTTTAAACAATTTTCCGACCGTGGTGCCGCCTAGCACCCTGTGGATTACTTATAAGGACCTCTTTCTGAGTAAGCTTGTTCAAAAATAAACTAATCGGAATAATTTACCTAACGGGGCGAACTTACAGCCTGGACTAAATGGATCACGATGCGACTGTTTTAAAACAACCAACGATAAAAGACAGGAATATTTTCATAGTAGACAGTAGAAAGTAATCAACATTCTGTTTTTTTTAACATAAAGAAACGATTGTAGATGGGAACTAATATATTTCTGTAGAGGGTTCCACTTTCTTCAGTTAATGCTGCCCAATGCCTTTTTCTGTAAAATATTTTGGGACGAAACTGTCTTTAAAATATTTCCGGTTAGAAGTAATTCGTGGATTAATTCATAACAATAAAAGCAAATAAATACTGAACACTGCACACAAACATTTACTTACAAGCTTTGTTAGTAAATCGGAGAAAAGTGAAACGAGAAATAGGTTAATATTTTTTGTAACAACCCTTAATTTTTACCTATATCCAACAAGCAATTGTAATGTCGACATAAAATAAAATCTTAAAATACAAATATCCTTAAATTTATAATCTGAACAACCAGTTTTGACCAGTCTGAAATTTCCCTCTGTTTGGAATATTCTTAAAATATTTATATCCTAAATACTATAATCTTTTTCAAATGTTCAAGTAATATTTTTTATGATAGGGGAGCCCAAGCGGGAATTTTTGCAGTTACTCGAGCGAGTCAGATTATCATATGGGGAGAAACCTGGTACCCTGCAGATGTACCTCTACCATATATTGGCTCTTAACACAGGGGCGTTCGTTAAGGGAGGCCCGAAAAAAATCTATCCTTAAAAATACTCGAAATTGTCAGATTAAGATAAGGTAAGTTAAGTACACGGAAAAGAGTGTATATTTAAAAAATCTGACGATTTGAGCGGGGCGTAAGGAAATGGGAAGGTCAAAAAATTTCACAAAAAAAGCGAATATGTCGCGAAATTAACGTCATATCGAAAAACTAAAAAATACGTGTTCAATATTTTTCAAAAATCTATCGAATCATACCAAACATGAACTTACGCGGAGGTGGAGTGGGGGTTACTTTAAAATCTTAAATAGGAGCCCCAAATTTTTATTGCAGATTTGGATTCTTTACCTAAAAATGGGCAACTTTTATTCGAAACATTTTTTTAAACATACCTATATTTATGGTATGTTTAACAGTAAATGGTTGAGTTCAATTAGTTACCACTATAAACATCCTGGATTAACCGATAATAGTATAAAAGGCCCGGTTTCAGGTACAATTTATTTCAGGCTTTATTATGGGAGTACCGTCTAGTCAGTGTTAATTGCAAAAGACCAACCCTGTCTACCTCGGTGGCTTATCGCTCCGGGTGGGTCTTAACAATGGGCCAGGTCAGATAAATGGGACGAGTTGAGTTCACTCCCAAAATATGAATTTTACCTGATTCCGTACAAGGTAATGTTTGAATTCACTCCCAGGCCATTTTAAGCCGTCATTAGTATAAGTAAGTACTAGACCTTAAAATCTGGACATTGTTGACAAATCATCAACACATGTAATTGGGATGATTTAAAAAAAAAAAGAATGTGTGTGTACGAATCATAGAAAAATTATACTGGCGTCAAACAGCGACAGCTTGCATAAATGGAAAATCAACAGAAATATGCAAAATACAAAGAGGCGTCAGACAGGGTTGTATACTGTCCCCACTGTTGTTCAATTTGTATTCAGATAGAATATTTAAGGAAGCGCTGCATAATTTGGAATGGGGTGTGAAGGTTAATGGAATTGTGATAAATACAATCAGATATGCAGACGATACAGTTATTTTAAGTGATGATATGAATGGATTACAACACCTTTTAAATGCCATTGACAGAGTGGGAAGAGAGTTTGGCCTAAATATAAACTGTTCAAAAACAAAATACATGGTATTTAGCCGTTTGGCCCATCAAGATTCACGGTTATATGTTGATGGTCATATAATTCAAAGAGTACCCAGTTTTAAATATCTTGGTTGCCATATTACTGAACAACTAGATCCAGATAAAGAGATAAAATGTAGAATCGAGATAGCCCGCACGACATTTTTAAAAATGAGGTCATTCTTCTGTAATGATACCTTGCAACTTTAACTTCGAAAGCGCATGATTAAATGCTACATTTGGTCAGTCCTCTTGTATGGTGTCGAAGCATGGACATTAAAAATATCCACCATTAACCGTTTGGAGGCCTTTGAAATGTGGCTGCACAGACGTATTCTGAAAATACCATGGACGGCTATGCTGACAAATGTGGCAGTCCTTAAGAGAGCAAATGCTACCCGCGAGCTGCTTGATAACATCAAATATAGAAAGATGGCTTATTTTGGACACGTAGTAAGGGGAGACCGGTATAATATTCTTCAACTTATTATGATGGGTAAAATCGAAGGACGCAGAGGAATTGGTAGAAAGCAGGCCTCTTGGTTGAAGAATATCCGGGAGTGGACAAGAATAAAGAAAGCAGAGAACACCTATTTAGAATAGCTCGAGACAGAGACAGTTTCGCCATGTTAATCGCCAACGTCAAGGGGACTTGATAGGGCACGTTACGAAGAAGAAGTGTGTACTTTGTACGCACGTAAGAAGTTATACTTCTAAATATGATTTCAATGAAATAAATATACTTTCGGACAGTTTATTTGTATTTTATTTAAAGATTAAATTAATTTTTACTTACTACTTTCCAAACGTTTTTATTAAAACAATACCAAAAATTAAAAAAAGATTAGAAAACACCAGGATTTGAACCGGGTCCTCTTGATCTCTAGTCCAACGCTCTACCACTGAGCTATACCCTTTTGATTATCCGTGCTACAAGATTTCTCAGACATAGTGACAAACAGACGAAGTGAATTATAAAATACTTTAAATATTACTTATTATCTTATTCCCGAGGTAGACAACAAGTCCAAATACACAAATATTATAATAATTGTTATTTATGATATAAATGTTAAAAGTACAATTTTAAGGCACCTATGTGAAATTTTCGTGTGAAAGAATCGCTTCGCTCATTCTGCAATTCACATGAGTGCCTTAAAAATGTACTTTTTTAACACGTACCTATATCATACAATATTTTTTCTACAAACGTCTTATATATCAACAATTATAATTTATTCATTCTCAATTACAGGACAATACCTACAAAACTGCCTATACTGGCAATACGTAAATCAGAATAACATCTATTTTTATTTTTGTATCAAATTTTAATAGTTTTTTTCTACAAACGTGTTAAAAATGCAATACAGTTTAAATTAAATTTTAAAAAACCTTTTAAACCACCTTTTTCAATTTGCGCAAGTTGTATTATTAATATCTATTAATGTTAATAAATGAAATATAAATATTTTGACGTTTCACAATTTGACAATTCACTTTTAACTGCAGTGCCTTAAAATTTTTTTTGCACCGGTGCTTTAAAGTAGCATTTTTAACGCTCCTATGGAGTGCTATAAATTGCATTTTTAAGACGTTTGTAGAAAAACATATTTAAAAATACTAATATATTCTTTCCACACCTTTGCTGGACTGATAAATACATAAATTAAAACCTTTAGTAACGAACTCCATACTGCCTGTGTGCGCATGCGCGCAGATTTATAAAATTTCACCCTCAATGAAATCGCGCCTAAAGAAGTATAACTACAAAAATGCAACTTTGTGATAATTCAACAAAGCATATCTGGCTTTGGTGCATATCTGGCTTTAAGTATCGTTATTAGTGATGTTGATTATAGTTACTTTCGAGTATTCGTTACAAATCGTTACTTTTGTATAAAGTAATCATTTACAGTATTCGTTACTTTGATTACTATGATTACTTTTGTTACTTTTGTATTTGAGTACCGGTAATCATATCGAGAATCGTATTTCTCAGTAGGTAGGTATTTTGTATAAAGTAATAATTTACAGTATTCGTTACTTTGATTACTATGATTACTTTTGTTACTTTTGTATTTGAGTACCGGTAACCATATCTAGAATCGTATTTCTCAGTAGGTAGCTGTTTTGTGTAGGTATTCCGATATAACAACGACCTTCACCGATCTGTTTAAGGGATAAAAATGATTTGATTACCATGATTACTTTTGTTACTTTTATATTTGAGTACCGGTAATCATATCGAGAATCGTATTTCTCAGTAGGTAGGTATTGTGTATAGGTATTCCGATATAACAACGACCTTCACCGATCTGCTTAAGGGATAAAAATGATTTGATTACTATGATTACTTTTGTTACTTTTGTATTTTTGAGTACCGGTAATCATATCGAGAATCGTATTTCTCAGTAGGTAGGTAGGTTTGTATAGGTATTCCGATATAACAACGACTTTCACCAATCTGTTTAAGGGATAAAAATGATTTGATTACTATGATTACTTTTGTTACTTTTGCATTTGAGTACCGGTAATCATTTATCGAGAATCGTATTTCTCAGTAGGTTATTATTTTGTATAGGTATTTCGATATAATAACGATCTTCACGAAGTACGAAGTAATCAGAGTAATCAAAGTAATCAAAGTAGATACAATAGTCGTTACTCGCTCTGTTACGATTGGTACGAAGTAATCAGAGTAATCAAAGTAGATATAATAGTAGTTACTGGCTCTGATACGATTGGTACGAAGTAACGAAGTAATCAAAGTAGATACTGAAATATTTCGTACAAAAACACTTGGATAAACCCAAAACAAATCTTTATTCCTATATGTTAATAAAAATTTAGACAATGATAAATTAATATTTCTTTGATCAATATCTTTTAACAAAAAATGCTTGACTGTTTTAACGCTATTTTCAGCAGCACCGTTGCAATGTGCTAAAAAAGGAGGTATTGTTATATGTTTAATACCATTAATTAAAGTAAAATGTTTAAATTCTTGCGATGTTAGCTGCGGGCCGTTATCGCTGACAAGTACTTCCGGTAAACCATAACGAGCAAAACACTTCCTAAGTTTAGCAATCGTAGCCATTGAGGTGATTGGAGACATTGGACAAACTTCTACCCATTTAGAAAAAGCATCCAAAATTACAAGAAAATGAGTTTTTCGTGTTTCGGCAAAATCTATATGCACGCGTGACCAAACATTTTGAGAAATGCTTCAGCCTTGTAAGGGAACCTTAGGAGGATCTGCCTGCATGTGCTGACAAGGAATGCAGTTCTTGCTGAGAACTTCAATTTCTGTATTTAATGATGGCCACCAAATATAAGACCTAGCTAATAATTTCATCTTAACTATACCAAAGTGAGCTGAATGCAATTCATTCAGTAATTTATTTCGTAGTTTACTAGGAACAATTACTCTTTGTCCCCACAATAAGACGCCATCTTCAATAGATATTTCATTTCGTTTAAGGAAATAGGGTTTAATTTCTAATTCAACATTTGTGGGCCATTTGGCCATAACATATTTAGTTACACGAGACAAAATCGGATCTAATTCTGCTTCTTTCCTTATATCACTTACATTAATAGGAATTTCTTCGCTTTCTGCTAAATAATTTAAATTAACAGTTTCCTCTATATTAAACTTAGAAGAATCTAGCCTTATCGACTTATTTGAAGTCAATCTACTTAAAAAGTCTGCTACATTTTTTTGTGTCGATACATGCTTTATATTAAAATTGAAACCACTTAAAAATACTGCATATCGCTGCAATCTATTGGCCGCCGTAACCGGTATCCCATTTTTAGGGCCAAAAATGGATACTAACGCCTTGTTATCTGTGATTAAATTGAACTCCTTCCCATATAAAAATTGGTAGAAACGTTTGATTCCCCACACTATAGCTGTTGCTTCTTTATCTAGAGTCGAATAAGCCTTTTCGGTATCGCTGAGCGTTCTACTAGCAAAATAGATTGGTTTCTCGCTACCATCTTTCAAACTATGCGAGAGAACGGCTCCGATCCCATAATCTGAACTATCAACCGTCAAATTTAATTCTAAGGTTGGGTCGTAATGAACTAATACTAGATCTGAAGCTAACATTTGTTTAATAGTGTCAAAAGCTAATTGACATTCTTCAACCCAGTGCCAAACTACATTTTGTTTTGAAAGCTTATATAAACAATGAACAATGTTTGGGAGATTTGGAATGAATCGATTATAATAATTTATACTTCCCAAAAACGATTTTAGTTGTGTCACATTCGTAGGTTCTGGGATTTCCTCAATAGCCCGAATTTTATCTTGACTTTTATGCAAGCCCTTTTTATCAATTATAAATCCAAGATAAGATACTGATTCCGCGAAAAACGAACATTTTTCCTTTTTTACTGTAAGACCACATTCTTGTAAAATCGCTAAAACTTTACACACATTCTTAGTGTGTTCTTCCCTATTCCTTCCTGTAATTAGAATATCATCTAAAAAAATAGATATACTTGGCATATTGAGAAATATTTGTTCCATAATACGTTGGAACTGGGATGGACCTGATACAACTCCGTACGGTAGACGATTAAATGCAAATAATCCCTTATGAGTACTAATAACCGTATATTTCCGAAAATCTGGATGAATCACAACTTGCTGATAAGCTTGACTCAGGTCAATTTTAGAAAACTCTTGACCACCCTGTAACTTAGCAAATAAATCATCGATCCGTGGTAACGGATATTTATCCGCTTTGATAAAAGGATTGATAGTTATTTTGAAATCACCACAAATCCTAACACCTCCATCATTTTTTAAAATCGGTACTATGGGTGTTCCCCATTCCGAAAATTCAACTGCAGATATAATGCCCTCCTGGAACATTTTATCTAATTCCATCTCTACCTTGTTTCTTAAAGAAAAAGGAACCACTCTGGGTTTAAAAAATTTAGGTCTGGCATCTGGTTTAATATTAAATTTTAACTGAAATTTATTAAATGTGCCCAATTTGTCAGAAACTACAGTGGGAAAATCTTTCATTAACCACCCCATTATTTCATTATTTTTATCTGCTTCAATAAAATTTAGTTCCCTGAAACCCATATTATAACACCTAATAAAATTTCTACCTAGCAAGGCTGGAGTTTCTCGATGCATAATATAAAAATCCAAATTATTTGGTTGTTTTGAAAAAGTTACTGTTAAGTTAATTTTGCCCTTGGGATGAACCTTGCCTCCCGAAAAATTAACTAACGATACATTAACTTGACATAATGGTTGTGTATTAAAATATTTGTTATATATACTAAAAGGTAGGACCGAGACCGCGGCGCCCGAATCTAATTCAAATTTAAACATTTTACCTTTAATATTAATATCGATATAAATTGGCGGATCATTATTTGATGATATACATAATACAGATGATTCAGTTCCTTCTTCCAATAAATTTAAAAATCTATTTCTACATACCCGTTTTAAGTGTCCTCGGACGTTACATAAATTGCAGATATAATCCTTATAGGGACATTCTGAAGGCGGATGTCTTTTAGCACACCTGAAACACTTTTGAACACTACCACTGAACTCATCACGATTAAAATCCGAACTACGAACATTCGAACTCGTATGTCTCTGCATCCCTGAAGTTGAAGGTCTAGTCTCCTTAAATCGCCGTTCTTGTTGATGTGCTCTGCCAACCCCACGCTGGTGCTGTGATACTTGCAATATTTCCTTACTGCAACTTCCACTCGTTGTTTGACACACCTCTCTCTCTTCTAGTTCCATTTTCACCACACTTCTACTATCTACTTCGTTAATGCCAGTTATTGCTGCTTCTTCAATTTGTGCTGTTTCCATAGCTTTATTAAATGTGATATCTGACTTCAGTGCAAATAGCGTATTCTTTACTTTTCCATCATTATATTTTGAAATAAACATATCTGTTAATTTCGTTTCCAAATTATTTCCAAATTCACAAGTACCGGCTAGTTTTTTTAAACGTACACTCCAATCTTGTGCACTTTCACTTTTTGTTTTCGAAGCACCATAAAACTTTGCTCTTTCTACCCACACTAAACAAGTTTTGTTATAGTAGCTATTTAGGCTTTTTACAATGACATTAAATTCACATTCTTCAGGTTTTTTAGGCACGGACAAGTCGGATAACAAGATATAAGCTTCTTCTGAAAGGCTATATAACAAAATAGCTCTTTTAATATTAACATCTGTAATTTCTCTAGCGATGAAATATTGTTCTAGTCTTTTTATAGACACATTCCATTCACAAATTCTGGGATTAAATTCCAAATTTAACGATAAATCTAATTTCCCGTCTTTCGACATTTTGTATTCACTTATACACACTTTAAAAACGTTTTTATCCTCGTCGCCATGAAATATTTCGTACAAAAACACTTGGATAAACCCAAAACAAATCTTTATTTGACTACATATCAAATACAACTGGTTAATTCTTTTACCTGTAACTGACTAAAATATAATGCGATAATTAGCAATGCATGAGCGTCGCGAGTGGGGTTTATAATTACATGGCCAATACATTACAGATACAATAGTCGTTACCTCTGATACGATTGGTACGAAGTAATCAGAGTAATCAAAGTAACGATTTACCTTTCTGTATAGTAATCATTACTTTCGGAATTTGTAAGTAACGAGTACTTTGTAACGAATAGTTACTTTTTCAACATCACTAATCGTTATGGTGGTTGGGGTAGTTAACCCCTATGATGGGGGTTGATGATGTATAACACCGGAATGGGACGTTTCGATGCCGCCGGTTCATCGCCGGCCGTTTCGATGCCGCCGGTTCATCGCCAGTCCATTTCATCGCCGTCATATCTCGCATTTCCTAGAATTCCTTATTAAAACTAAAAATAACTAATAATTGTAACTGTCGAAAATTCGGAAATATATCAGATAGCGATTAATTGACTGGCGATGAATCGGCCGGCATCGGCATCGAACTGGCGGCATCGAAACGGCGGCGATGAAACGTCCTAGACCCGTATAACACTATTGGTTAGATATGTATTTATTCACTAACTCTAAATGTAACAGTAACTAGTTTGTGGGCAACAACGTCTATCTTCTCACTAACTTGATGTTTCAATATTGAATGAATAAAGATTGATTAACGAATGATCTGTAATACTTTCTCCGTATCTGTAAATAAACTTGTGATTGTTTTTATTATGATTGCTGACACGATTCGACCGTGAACTATTCATATTAAAATAGCTGACAAAAGCGTTCTCGAAACAAGTGCATTATATTGGGAAATCTGTGTCACCTAGTTATTTTACAACAAATAGTAATGTTTGTTTTTGACCTTTAAAAATTAAAAAAATCCACGAGGAAAAAAATTTTCCTGTAGTTTGCTGTATACCATTTATTACAAAAAACCATGAAATCCTTTATAAAATGTATATTTGTTAAAATCCCTATACAGGGCTACATCATAAAACAAACAGAACTAGTTTTCAATCGGTTGACCGATCATCATCAGTGTTTCTTGAATCAAACATCTAACCACCAAAGTAAAAATATTAGGGTAAAAACCCTTTAAAATTAATCCGTCATAGGAACATATAAAAATGATGTGACTTTACACACGCATGTATAAAATATCCAATGTTTCACGCTCGAGGTACCATTGAGCTAAATTTGACTTGTTCACATCATGGCTGTGTAGAAGCAGGTGAAAATTAAATGGATATGAATTGCTTTTGGGATGCTAATATAATTCCTGTACATCCTCATCCTTACAAGAAACATTTTCTGAGAGATGTACATTATTTCCTCTGCCCTTCCGATAAAGAAGAAAATTTTTCTAGGCAGCGTCACCAACTGATTACTGTGTTTTAACCAATACAAAATTAAATATTTATTTCCTATAACTAATAAGTAAACATAAAAAAAATGTTCGATAACAACATTGTTCCCGTTTCACTTGTAACTCACTGTGTCCTTGGACTGTAAGCATATTCTTATGTATTTCCTTAATTTTATTATTATTTTCCATTTTAATTTTACAATTACGTTATTTACTTCTATTATTGTGAAGGGGCCTACATAAAGACTATCAAACTTACCATTCTCTTCTCTTTTTACCAGGACTAGGTCTCCTATTTTAAAGTGTTGTGGTGTCGCTTTGGACTTATTCTTTTCTTGCCGCTCTTTTTTGTGCTTTAGTAAGAAGGTTCTAGCTCTCTCGTGTGCGAATTGTAGTTTGTATCGCAACTCATTGTAGTAGACATCTATATTGTAACATGGTTGGACCTCTCGTGTAAGGTCTTCTGATAAGTTAACTTTCCTGCCAAAATTCAAACGGTATTATTCTTACTGTTTGTTTGGGGGCTTCTGGCTGTAGTTTGAGTTTACTTTCTGCTTCCGTTTGCTTTGATTCTTTTTCCTTTTCTGTTGCTTGAACTCGTGTTATAGCTAGTATATGAGTGTTGTCTATGTATAAGTTCTTTAGTTGATGCAATGTTATTCTTGAAAGACTGTCTGCGTAGTTATTTTTCCCGGTTATATATTCTATTTCGAAATCGTATCCCTCCAAATCTAATCTGATCCTTGTAAGTTTTGAGGCTGGTTCCTTCATTGAAAATAAATGTGTTAGTGGTTTATGATCCGTTTTTACTAAAAATGTTGGTGCTCCATATAAATAACATTTGAAATGATTAATTCCCCAATGAATCGCTAGTAATCCTTAATGATTATAGGTTTATTACATTCTCCTTTACTAAAACTTCTCGATGCGTATGCTGTCGGTAGGTATATTTCGTTATAATCTTGACTTAAAATTGCTGAACAACTATCGTTGGATGCGTCTGTAGTTAAGATGAATTGTTTATTGAAATCCGGATATTTTAAGATTGAATGCCTATTCACATTCCTCTGACAAAAAAAATTGTACTCCTTTCCTCGATAATCTGTTTAGTTGTCTGCATATTTCAGCAAAATTTTAAATAAAACGTCTATAGTAGTTACAAAATGCTACGAATCTTTTTGTTTCTTCTGCTGTCTTAGGCGTCGGGTATTGTTCGATCGTTGTATATTTTGCTTTATCTGGTGATACTCCTTCCTGTGACAGATCATGTCCTAAATATGTGACTGGGTTAAGTTTCAAATTGAATTTTCGACATGTCTCGAATGTCTTTTTCAGGTTGTCTAAGCGTACGTTCAGAGTGGACGAGCAAAGAGCAAAGAGCAAAGAGCAAAGCGGAGAAATCAAACTCATACTGGCAAACGGAGGTGCACAGAGTGCTAGCAAAGAGCAAAGCGGCGAAACCAAACAAGTTTGATTTCTTTGGTCCATGTAGTGAGACCGCTCCCGTCTGAAAAAATTTTTTATTCGGTTTCTTTGTCAATTCCTATTCAAAAATGTCCCCTTTAAACAAATCTGAAGAGCACCGGGCGGAATTTTTGGGCAGAAATTGTTTAAACAATTTTATCTACTCTATGTTATGTTACGTGTAAGTTTTTAGTTTGTGAAAACTGTCATTATAGATAGCAGTGCGTGAAGTGTTTAAAGTGAGCGTGAAGTAACAATGTATTTTAAATGGGACTTACTTTTTCGCACTGTTTTTAACACACTTTCATATAATCAAATATCCTTAACTTTGGCGTTGTCATGGTGATGACATAATGAGCAATAAATTACGACAAAAGTTTTTACAGTTTTGTGGTTTGAAAGAAGTTAGAATTTTTAAATGTCAAAGTTCTAAAAATTGTAGAATAGAAATAAATTCCAGTGACGAAGAGTTACAGTTTTTTTATTTGTTTATGGTAGAGTAGATAAAATATTGTATGAAACTGTGCATGAAGTACTTTTTGCGAACTTACGCGATGTATAGCACTCGCTCCGCTGTCGCTCGTGCTCTAAATATCACGTGCGTTCGCAAAAAGCATACTTCACGAACTGTTTCATAAATACCTATTTTTAAACAAATACAAAAGATCACGTTTTTTGCTCCGGAACATATATTTTTAGACGAAGTAGTTTTCAATCCTAATAGTAAATCATTAATATTGAAAATATTAAAAATATTACTAAAAGATTTTTAAATTGAAAACTTATTGGTACACTTTCCTGGTGACACCTCCAAGACCAATTTGCAAGTCAAATGGATGCTGCAGTGAAGACCAGAGGGAAGGAATTCTACACTATGCAATTCACATCCCCCGTCTGCAGCTGGTAAAGTTCCAACGGAAAAATGCACCTAGTTAGGCCGCACCTACATTTGATCCGATTTTCTCCGATCAGATCAGATCCGACGTCGGCCGACGTCGGAATAGAAAATAAACCCATAGTATTAAATGGGGGTGCCTACATTGGATCCGTTTTCTCCGATCCGATCAGATCAGATCAGATCCGACGTCGGCCGACGTCGAAATAAAAAATAAACCCATAGTATTAAATGGGAGTGCCTACATTGGATCCGTTTTTCTCCGATCCGATCAGATCAGATCAGATCCGATATCGGCCGACGTCGGGAGTAGCTTCTCCTATTCTCATCGAGAAGTGTTTGGTTTCATTCCGATTGGTTGCAAGTTGAGTTGCAATTTTAGTTGCAAGTTGGTTGCAAGTTGGTTGCAAATTGGTTGCAAGTTGGTTGCAAGATGGTTGCAAGTTGGTTGCAAATTGGTTGCAAGTTGGTTGCAAACTGGTTGCAAGTTGGTTGCAAACTGGTTGCAAGTTTGTTGCAACTTGGGGGTTGCAAGCTAACATGTTTAAATATATTCAATGTCATCATCTCAACACATCTTCATCGGAACTTATTGTCGGTGCTCGGTGGTCGGAAGATTACTGAACCAATGTTGGCACCCTCGCCGGAAAACCGGTCTGATCGGATCTGATCTGATCGGAGAAAGACGGATCGAATAGGGCTTTTCATCGACTGGAATTTGTTTCGAGCTTCTGTCATGTGTCACATAATATTGATATATCTACGCCATACGTCTTTGGTTTGTATTGTTTATATACCAATAACGTATGACGTAGATAAATTAATATTATGTGACACATGACAGAAGCTCGAAACAAATGACTGTGAATGAAAAGCCCTATGTAGGCACCGCCTGTCGGATCGGATCGGATCTGATCTGATCTGATCTGATCGGAGAAAATCGGATACAATGTAGGCAATGTAGGTGTGCACTTACTCTACGGAGTAATACGACTATAAAATAAAAATGTATACCATTTTTATTATTATATATTTTTAGATTTTTTGGGTTATTCTAAACAAAAAAGGTATCTTGTAATTTTTCCCAAAAATTAATAGTGTTCGAGTTATAGGCGATTTAAAATCTGAAAAATGCGAAAATACGCATTTTCGAGGCTTAATATTTCAATTAGTATTTTTGAGGTTACTTAAATTGATGATTAAACATTCAGCTTCGATTCTGAAGAGTGATCGCGTCTAACCTTAATTTATACCGTTGTTTTTTAATTGTTACATATGCGTGTTTATCAGATTTTTTTGCCGGTGCGGCGCGCTCTATTTCAAAAATCTCCTATTTCCTCCGAAAATTATTTTTTCTAGATTTTTTGGGATATTCTAAATAGAATAAGTTTCTTGGCATTTTTCTCAAAAGTTAATAGTTTTAAAGTTATAAGCGATTTAAAATCCAAAAATGACAAAAAAACTCATTTTTGGATTTTAAATCGCTTATAACTTTAAAACTGTTAACTTTTGAGAAAAATGTCAAGAAACTTATTTTATTTAGAAAATCCCAAAAAATCTAGAAAAAATAATTTTCGGAGGAAAATAGGAGATTTTTGAAATAGAGCGCGCCACACCGGCAAAAAATCGAATAAACACGCATATTTAACAATTAAAAAACAACGGTATAAATTAAGGTTAGACGCGATCACTCTTCAGAGTCTTGAGGCTCAATGTTTAAACTTCAATTTAAGTATCTGGCAACCTCAAAAATACTAATTTAAATATGAGTATTTAGGCCTCGAAAATGGGTATTTTCGCATTTTTCAGATTTTAAATTGCCTATAACTCGAAAACTATCAATTTTTGAGAACATTTACAAGATACCTTTGTTGTTTAGATGACCCACAAAACTTAAAAATATATGTTCCAGAGCAAAAAACGTGATCTTTTGTATTTGTTTAAAAAAATTGTTTAAACAATTTCTGCCCAAAAATTCCGCCCGGCACCCTTCAGATTTGTTTAAAGGAAATTTTAAAATATTTTTAAATAGGAATCCACAAAGAGACCGAATCGGAAATTTTTTCAGACGGGAGTGGTCTCACTACATGGACTACTGTGAGAGTAAAGAGCAAATATCCTACCGCTCCTATCCACACTGCCGAGTGGAAAAGAACTAAACTCTCGTCTAGCGTAACTACCTGCTATTAGCACTTCTTTGCTCTTTGCTCGTCCACTCTGAACGTGCACTTTTTGCTCTTTGCTCTTTGCTCTTTGATCTTTGCTCGTCCACTCTGAACGCGGCCTAAGTGATGTTTTTCTGATATTCCTATTACTACTATATCGTCCATGTATAGAAATGCTTTGTCTGGTGTTAATCCTGAAAACGATATTGACATCATCCTTGAAAAGCTATTCGGGCTTACGTTTAATCCAAAAGGTAATCTGGTAAATTGAAATGCTCCATTCTCCATGCTAAATGATGTGTATTTTCTCGATGGTTTTTCTAAATGCATTTGGTGAAACCCTGACATTAAGTCTATAACTGAAAACCATTTTGCTCTTCCTAGTTGATCTAATACCTAATCTATTCTTGGTAATGGGAATTTATCTGTGAATATTGTCCTGTTCAGTTGTCTAGTCTAAAATATATGCATAACCTCCATGTTTTATTTCCATATGTAGCTTTTTTCGGTACCAGCACTATAGCCCGATCAGGGAACACAAAATTTTACGAAAACCTCCAAAAAACTAGAGGAAGGATGAAAATTTGGGAAAAGATAGTTGAAATTGTCTATTATTATATAAAAAAAAGTTTATAATTCTACATCCCCTCCATTTTACAAAAATTGGGAAATACGGGGTGAAAAATATTTTCTCGGAAGTGAAAAAATATACGTTCAAACTAGGCCCGGAATTGGATAAAATGACCAATTGTAAGCAACTTTTGTTCTTGAGTTTTTCCACTAAGTCAATACTTTTCGAGTTATTTGCGAGTGAATATGTTCATTTTTAACAAAAAAAAACATGCTTTTGGACGGTGTTTTCGCAGATAACTGAAAAAGTAAGTATTCTAGCGAAAAAAATATTCTTAGTAAAAATATAGCTTCTAAAAAATTGAAAAAAATGGTGTACGCGTGAGGTCTGCAGACCCAGTAGAAGCAGAGTTGTAGCTAATGAAAAGTAGGTTCTTCTTCGTCAAATTCCAAATCGAATATTTTAATGTGAAATAACCAAAAAACATAGTACTTTTCGGGGAAAATTCAGTACAACTTTTTTAAAGTGTTTAAAAAAAGGTATATTTTTGTTATTTAAAAAAACTTCGTACATTAAAAATAAGTGAGTTACGCTCAAAACATTGTTGGTCCCTTTTATTTTTTGGTACAAAAATCACGAAAATCACCCCCTAATTAGCTTCCCAAATAAAATTAATCCAGTGGCGGCCGGTGAGGTAGTGCCATGGAGCCATGGCACTACCTTATTTTTAATGCAGAAACATATTTTTTTATCTTTAAACCGTTTTAATGCCCGTTCATTTTTTGTGCGTATTTCTTTTCTCTTTATAAATTATATAAAATCTGGCAACTGTGCAGTGTAGTACAACCCTCGCCACTCACAGAAAGCGGACGGGATGATCACATCGCATCGTGCCAAAAGCTTAGATGGCTCAGCTGAAAAGAGAAAGATTTTACGGGCATTCTATGTAAGTGACAGAGATAGAGCTATATTGCACTTTTAATACACGTTTAAATGAGACTATTCGTGCCTGGCTCGACAAGGCAGGAAGATCTAATATTTTTTACTATGCTTATCATAGTGAATAGTGGATCGTAGATCCAAAAAGCTTCTCGTACAGGGTAGTACCTACATTATCTTTTCGAGTTTTTTTACGCGCTCGCTCGCTCGTTTTTGTATTTATAATTATTACATTTGAATGATTAAACTTTTTATTCTAAACTATTATATTTTTAAGTAATTTAAATTTTTTTAATTTACAATAAAACCCGAGTTAAATTCAGCTTATCGTGATATTCTAATTAAACACAATGAACAAGAAGTGGATTAAGAATCGATATGCTTTGAATCAAATTAAAAATTATATCTATATGGTTTTGTGAAGCTTTCGAGTTAGTTTTGAGAAATCACGACGAAAAGGAAAATTCAGAAAATAGAGGCGTCTTTATGGAACTGTTCAATGTTAGCCGAATTAGACAACTCCTTCAGTGCATCTTAGATGTTTATCACATCTTAGATGTTTATACTTATCGGTAGCTGATAAAATTAGCCTTGAGCTTGAATTTGGGAACTTCGCAGTTTCAAAAATAACATTGTTAATTTGTGTTCATTGTTAATCTTGTGTACCTTGAAAATCGTCATTATTCGATTTTTTTTTTTCAGTTTTAAATTGTTTATAACTCGGAAACGTTTAATTTTAGAGAACAATTACAAAAGATCTTTTTTGTTCCCAATGATCCAAACAACCTAAAATAGTGTTTACCCGGGCCAAAAAAATTGATTTTTATAAATTGTTTAATTTTTTTTTTAAAATTAATGTAGCAATAACTTCGAACTTATGGCATTTAGGTATAGGGAATATAACATCAAAAATAATCGGTATTTCTTAAGGACTTCAAAACGCAAAAAATATACCATTCAAATGTTTTAAAACATTGTTTTTTAGTTGTTAATGCAGCCTGATCGCCCGTCCTCGCATATGCACTTCATTAAAAATTAAAAAGCAATGTTATACAATAAAAGGAGGCAAAAAATCTTATAGCAAGCTATTAGCAGGGCCCCGCTACCATATGTGCAAAGTGTGCAATGCACACGGGCGCCGTCCTTTAGGGGCGCCAAAACCGAGGGTCAAAAAGTGCAAAAATATTTACAAAAAAATAAAAAAGCAAAAATTAATTTTAAAATAAAAGTTGAGAAACTAAAAGTTCAGTTTTATTTTGTTTGGATCATTTGGATGAGATTTGTAGTCTTTCTATAAACATAAAATAAAAAATCCCGCGATAAAAATAACAAACACCCAACTGTAGATAAGAAATACGTTGAAATATGCGCTGATTTCGTGGAAAAATTCCAAACACATTGGTTGAGCAATAGCGTGTGGGCGGTAATTCTATCTCATCGATAAGCGAACGATTCTGCGGCGCTCAAATGATGATTCGAGAATATTTGAAAATCGCATACCTATCAAATAACTAATTAGACCGGACTGTATCGTCGCCCCCTTTGCGAAATTATTCCGATTAGATTTTTTTGCACAAACTAACTCAAAAAGAGGTCCTTATAACAAATTCACAGGGTGCCAAGCGATCCCGTGGACGAAAAATTGGTTAAACATTTTCTTCTTCTAAAACAGGTCTCTTGTCATTTTTCACTCAAATTGATTGTTGTCGAGTTATATGTAATTTAATATTTAAAAAATGCGAAAATGACCATTTTTAAGGCTTAATAACTCGATTAAAAATTATTATTATGAAAGTCAAAAAGCTACCAAATCAAAGTTTAAAACCCCTCCTTCAACATTCTGAAGAAATTTTTGTCATTATTTTATTACAAAGCTGTTGTTTTTAATTATTAACAATTAGCGCTATAGTCCAGGCTGTATCGTTGCCCACGTTAGCAAAATTATTTCGATTAGATTTCTTTGCAAAAACTTACTCAAAAAAGGTCCTATATCAAATCCACAGGGTTCCAGGCGGTACCTTGGTCGAAAAATTGTTTAAACAATTTTTTTTAAACAAATTCACAAAAATAATTATTTTTTTACTTCGAACAATTTTTTTTAGATAATTTGGGTCATTTTGAGCAAAAAAGGTATCTTGTGATTTTTCTCTAGAATAGATTGTTGTTGAGTTATATGGCCATTTTCGCATTTTTCAAATCTTAAATCGCGTATAACTCGACAACAATCCATTTTAGAAAAAAATGACAAGGGACCTTTTTTACTCAGAATGACCCAAGTTATCAAAAAAAAATTGTTCGAAATAAATTGTTTTTTTGTGTGATTTGTTTAAAAAAATGGTTAAATAATTTTTCAACCACGACACCGCCTGGCACCCTGTGGATTGAAGCTAGGACAAATAATCCCGGAAAAAAAATCCCCACAAATTATCCCTGGACAAAAAATCCCCAGATAAAAAATCCCCGGACAAATAATCCCTACAAATATTTTTGGACAAAATATCCCCACAAAAAATCCCGGACAAAATATCCCCAAGAAATATTTGCTGCCGAATAGTTCTCTAAAAGTTTTCCCGTGAATGCAATCGGTATAGGTAGATAGCAATCGCCATGAAACCGCTTTTCGCTACGAAAATAATGAATAGCAATTAATATTAAGCATGAATTGTAATTTCGATTAAGTACCAAATTTCGAATTCCAATTCAATGTCGAAAACTTCAAATTTTACGTGACAAAAAAGTGTGAGTTTTTTCAAAAATCGTGGGAGAGAATGATATGGGGAATGAGCTAAGGCTGTGGGAATGATGTAATTATTGGGTTAAATCTTTTGCTCACTCTGTTTTGAATAAGTATTCCCAGTACATTGCGTATTCGTGATGATAACTGCTGGTCTTGACAACGATAATCTTGATTGTAATCCAAAAAACCTGTTCTTTTTTGTATATTTAGCGTCAAAAATATTTAGTCATCATCATCATCAATGTCGTTATAACTCTTCCAGAGTCTTTGCCGCGTTTATTATTGCCTTCCATGTTTGTCGGTCCTGTGCCACTATTTCTCATTGTCTCACTCCCATTTTCTCCAAATCTCCTCTGACTGCATCTTTCCACCTTTTTCTAGGCTGTCCTACAGACTACAGACCTTCTCCCATCTGGCCTCTCCCCGAGTAGCTATGTCTGGTTTGATTTTTGGATAAATTTTTGGCACGGCATATTCTAAGGCCACATTAAACAACAATGCTGACAGCGGATCTCCCTATCTCAGTCCAGAATTTACGCAGAAACCGTTTGATATTTCTCCCACTATTCTAACTTGTACAAAGGAGTTACATACACGCATTTGCGTTACCGCAGTTAGTTTCTTCTGTACGCCCAACTCGGCCATTTTGGTCGAGCTGGGTGTACGTAAAAATTGTATTCCATGTAGTGTTGGACGATTAATGTAAAATTTGAATATTTCGGCATGGAATTGGAATTCGAAATTTGGTAAAATTTCGGGAAAACTTTTAGAGAATTATCCGGCAACAAATAATTCGTGGGGATTTTTTGTGGGGATATTTTGTCCAAAAAAAATTGCGGGGAATATTTGTCCGGAATTTTTTGTGGGAATTTTTTGTCCGGGGATTTTTTGTCCAGGGATAATTTGTGGGGATTTTTTGTCCGGGATTAATGGTCCGGGGATTATTTGTCCGGACCCCAAAAAAATTAATAAAAAAACATTATCAAAATACCTATGCCTATAAAATGGCAAGGGGCGTAAAAATCTTTTTTGCACACAGGCGCCAGTAGTTCTTACGGGGGCCCTGGCTATTAGAAGAAGAGTTGGGCTTGAATTTAGGTACTTTAAAATTTTAAAAATTATATTTTTTACTTGTGTTCTTGGACCTTGAAAATCGTCATTATTCAATTTTTTTCAGTTTTAAATTGTTTATAACTCGGAAATGATTAATTTCCGAGAAAAATTACAAAAGATCTTTTTTGTTCCCAATGATCCAAACAACCTAAAATAGTGTTTACCCGGGCCAAAAAATTGATTTTTATAATTTTTAAATTTTTTTTTTAAATATATGTTACAATAACTCCGAAATTATGGCAATTGGGTATAGGGAATATAACATAAAAAATAATCAGTATTTCTTAGGGACTTCAAAACATAAAAAATATACAGGGTGTTCCATTTGAAATAAGAAAGTTCAGTAGATTTCCAGAAAATCGGAAAATATGACAACAATGTAATTAGTTCTATAATATCGGCCGCATTAGAAAACCCCTAGCTACCAAAACCTATAAAAATAGTGGAAGCCGTTTTTGAGATAATTGAGTGTTTCCATACATAAAACTCACTCTGTATATAAAATATAAAATTCTTAATTGCAAATCAAAAAATTCTAAATAACTATCTCTTAAAACCTACCAAATTTCATTTGCATATTTCAACCGGTTTTAGGGCAATAAAATAAATCGTCAGTTTGTAAAAAAAATTCAACATCCCGTATCTCGTAAACAAAGCATTTGCGGACATAAGTTTATAAATCAAATGGTCATTAATTTTTCATGCAGAATTATTGTTCCTTAAAGTTTGTCGCACTTATTTACAAACAACATATACTGATAAAGAACATGACTAGTTGTTAAAATACATAACTTTTGTATTATCCAACATAAGCGAATGAATCAAAAGACATAATGTTCAAAAAACCTGCGGCTATAGTTGGGTTTTAATTTCAGTATTTTATAAATGCTAGAATATTCCACAGGGTGTTGCGAACTTTGAGAAAAAACACAGTTTGATTCGTACACCCGGTATAAAATGAAAATTTACCTGTTTAGCAAAAATATTATAACAGGGATATTGACAAAGAATAAGGCTATAACATATTCAAAAAATCACTTAAATCGGACAACAGCTTTAGGAGATACGCAACATCAAAAATGACCCATTTTTTAGGGTGCTCGTTTTCTATGACGCGCAGTGTATTTCCTGTTGCTCGTACAATATAATTATTTTAGTGGAGAGTAACTTAAATGATAACATAGCTGATTGTGAAATTGTGTGTGTGTGTTTGAGCATTATTGGCTTCGGAGTCAATGTCCATTCGCCATCTTACCTTTTTGGGATTATTTGTTTATTTATGAGGAAGCTCTAAAGGAGTGTTTCCTGCTTTCTACTGATTTGTTCAGGTATGTATCCAATCACAATCCTGCTCCAATTTTACAAAGAACTATTTTATATACCTACATCTAATTTTCAACGATTTTTGTTTTTATTTGGAATAGTGGAGTCAATGAAAGTTTTCACCTCCGATTTCGTTGAACCTCCATCGATTTTCATGAAAATTGGTAAGTATGTAGAGGATACCTCAAGAATCAAAGGTGACATGGTGCCAACTTGCGCTTTTACCCTGGGGGGGGATGCCACCCCTTCTCGGGGGTGGAAATTATTTTATTAAAAATAATACCACTAATCGATAGAGGGACAAATTATAAGTAAAATTTGTTATACATAGTCCGACATGTTATATATAGTCCCGAAAAGATTGGTCATAAATTATACCACAGATTCTGGGGTCAAAAATAGGTTGATTGAACCTCACTTACCTATATACAATAGTGCACACAAAAAAAGTTACAGCCCTTTGAAGTTACAAAATGAAAATCGATTTTTTTTCATATATCGAAAACTCTCAGAGATTTTTTATTGAAAATGGATTTGTGGCATTTTTATGGCAGCAACATCTTAAAAAAAAATTTAAGTAAAATTTGTGCACCCCATAAAAATTTTATGGGGATTTTGTTCCCTTAAACCCCCCCCCCCCAACTTTTGTGTACGTTCCAATTAAATTATTATTGTGGCACCATTAGTTGAACACATCCTTTTTAAAACTTTTTTGCCTCTTAGTACTTTTTCGATAAGCCAGTGTTTATCGAGATATTTTGAATGTTTGTCGCATCCATAAAATATTTGTATATGGTTAAGTACGATTATGGAGACCTGTTAATAATCTGAAAATTTATTTGTAATTTACATTTTTAGGTATATTTTGAAAAAGAAGCTACATCTTGATAAAAGGTGACTTATGAAAAAAAGACTAAGAGGCAAAAGTTTTAAAAACACTGTGTTTAACTAACGGTACCACAATAATAGTTAAATTGGAACATACACAAACATTTGGGGGGTTTAAAGGAACAAAACCCTCATAAAATTTTTACGTAAATGTATTGAAAAAGAAGCCGTATCTCAATAAAAACTCGCTTATCGAAAAAATACTAAGGGGCAAAAAAGTTTTAAAAACGTTGTATTTAACTAATGGTACCACAATAATGAATTAATTGGAACGTACACAAAAGTTTGGGGGGGTTTAAGGGAAAAAAATCCCCATAATTTTTTATGGGGTGGACAAATTTCACTATAACTTTGATTTAAGATGTTTCTGCCATAAGAATGATACATGTCCATTTTCAATAAAAAATCTCTAATAGTTTTCGATATATTGAAAAAAATCGATTTTCATTTTGTAACTTCAAAGGGCTGTAACTTTTTTTATGAGCACATTTGTACTAAGGTAAGTTAGGTTCAATCGAACTATTTTTGACCCCAGAATGTGTGGTATAATTTATGACCAATCTTTTCGGGACACCCTGTATAAAGTTATTCCAATTAATCAATAGTTCTTGAGTTATTAAAGATCAAAAGTTTTGATTTTTCCTGAAAAAAATCCATGTTTTAAAGCAGTTTTTCATAAATAACTCAAAAACCATAAGTTTCTTTAAAAAAGTTATTATTACCAAAATCGAAGATAATATAAAAATAAATAAGCTCCTTATTCGAAAAATCCTTTATTACATATATACAAAGTGAGTTATATGCAATTGAATGTATATTTTTTTTCCGCGAGTACTCAAATCTTAGTATTCAAGCTTAAATAACAGGAAAACGATGCACTTTGTTAAACATAGATACTAAACATTTTAATAAAGTACTTAAAGGTAACTATCAAAAAGCTATATAAGAAGTCGATAGCATCAAAATTAAGCAAGTTATGATGGAAATAAGAGGACCCTTTCAGATTTTTTAGGGAAGAATGAAAAATGAAACATACGTCATTTCCACAAAAATTAAAATTTATAGTAACCCATTTAAAACTTTATTTATTTTAACATGAGTAATAACTTCAACAATTTTGACCGGTTTAGAATGCATATTTTTGAAAAAAATACGATTAAAAAAAATTAGAATTTTTCAAATTTTCGTGAATTTCATTTTCTTTTGATAATAACTCCAAAAATACTCGATATACTTAAAAAATGGTAGAGAACAAAATTTTAGTTTTAACTTTATTTAAGCTTTTTCTTTTTTTAATATTTTTTTACGACAAAAAATAACCGAGATAGAAACATTTAAAACCTAAATTTTACTGCGAGAACCATGTAACCGGGGCCATTTCACCTTGTATTTAAAAAAAATAAAGGATTTAGAAAATTATGTTTAATACAGTGTTATAGACCGTTTACTTAGCTATGTAAGGGTTTTTGGATAAATCTCATATTTCAAAATTTAACGGAGTTATTTTAAAAAAAACCAATAACATTTTCTTTGAAAAAATTTTATAGCGGAGATTTTGTATGTATACAGGTTGTGGGAAGTCCAATTAGTCGTTTGTTGTAGGAGATACGAAAAAAGTTTATTTAGGTGAGATTGGGGCATAGATAATATCAGAATTTAAATACATTTCCAAATATACAGGGCCACCCATATTGACAGGGTGAAACAAAATTATCTTTTGTTTAATGGAACACCCTGTATATTTTTACATTTTTGGATTCTCCTCTATGTTTTATTTCTTAAAATATCAGGTTTTGTGATGTTATACAAAGTAGTTTAAAAGATAATTACGTTTTTTTTTTCAAATTTCATAGCAATATTCACCCCCTGTATAATTGTAGTGATTTGACATCAGAAAATCAATTTATGTTCAAGTGATTTTTAATATAGTCTATTATTGTTAAAAATTATTAATCTAGCAAAACGTTTAATTTTAGCTAATACAGGGTTGGTCGAAACTGAATGAGTGTTTTCTCAAAGTTTGAGAGTATGAGTTTTCTCAAAGTTTGAGAGTATGAGTTTTCTCAAAGTTTGAGAGTATGAGTTTTCTCAAAGTTTGAGAGTATGAGTTTTCTCAAACGGAGCAGCCTGTAATGAGCATTATAATGAAATGCTATTGTATGGCACTTTATTATTTCCCACCCTGCCAGTGAGAACTGAATTTATTTTTGAAATCCCTAACTTTATGTCTTTAATTATTTTAAATATTGTAAACGATTAAAAAACAATCAAATTAAATTGAAATGAATAACCAGTGTATATCTTCCACATTTACTTCATATTTAACGTAGCCTGTACCATAACACTGCACAGATTATTATCCCTGTATAGCAACGATATACCATGAATGTGAATTCATACTTGAGAAATGTCCTATATCCAGTCTCACACAAAAAAAGGGATTCTTCAAACATAATATATATGCAGACAAAATCAGCCAAAGTGATTTGCGATATCTAATTAAAGGCCGTACCAAGTTGGTTTTATTGAATATAGCATGAAAGCACGACGATACTTTAGTGATAAGCGTATTTTTCGTAGTAGCTATAGTATGTTGTTTTATATTATGTATTACCTATATAAAAAGAAGTAAAAAAAAAGTGTTTCGCACAAATTAAAATATATATTAAAGAACAGTAAAATAATTAAAAAAAAAAACAAAATAAAAAAAGCTACACAATGTACCAATGTATCTATAAAAATAATATTGTAGAATGTACTTATGTTTATAAGAAATTTATGACTATGAATCTGCAATCAATCACAAATAAGTCTGGCTAATTGGCTCTGCCAAAGCCATTTCTCAAAAAAAAAGTATTACCTATATTAAATTAGTTTTAGTATGTTTCGTTTATCTAAAAAAATGTAAAACAAACAAAAATTCTGTTTTTCTGGTAGTTTGTTTTTTCGTATAGATATTGTTTTATATTGTAGTAAATTGAATTTAGTTTTAGTATGTTCCGTTTGCTTGTAGAATTATATTTAATTAGATTTGCTTTAATTACTAAAATAAATAAATTTTCAATTATATTTTATGTATTTGTGGAAAAGGAAACCTAGCATTAGAAGCCACATTTCTATAACGGCCAATTGTTTTCTACGAAATCAGGGGTGAAAACCTTCAGTGACTGCCTTTTTGGAAATATAAAAGAATAATTTTTTTCGTCATTGTCGATTTGCTAATTTTCTGATTTTTGGTTGCTATAAGGTTTGAAAAATTAATAAAAATTATAAATCATACACATAAATGTAAAAAATATTTATTTTACTTAATTAAACGAGATTGCTTGAGCCAGAATGCTGAAATCTGCATTAAAAAAAAAGGTGGATTTCACCCCTAAAATGCAGAAAGCGCAACTTGGTGCCATATCACTTTTGTTTTTTGAGGTATCCTCTAACTAATCAACAATTTTCATGAAAATCGATGAAGGTTCAAAGAAATCGTGGGTGAAAACATTCAGTGACTACACTTTCAGAAATATAGAAGAATAAGGTTTTCGTGATTTTCGACTTGTTAATTTTCGGATTTTTGGTTACTATAAGGTTTGAAAAATAAAAAAAAAATGTAATTCATGCACATAATTATAAAACAAATATTTATTTTTCTTAATTAAAGATTACTTGCGCCATAATGCGGAAATCTGCATTTTTTACAATTTAAAAGGTAGGGGTGTATTGCACCCCTAAAATGCAAAAGCGCAAGTTGATGCTATATAACTTTTATTGCTTGAGGTATCCTCTAACTACTTACCGATTTTCATGAAAATCGATGAAGGTTCAACGAAATAGGAAGTGAAAACTTACAGTGACTGCACTTTCAGAAATCTAAAAAATAATTTTTAAAAAAGGGGTGTATTTCACCCCTAAAATGCAAAAAGCGCAAGTTGGCACTATGTCACCTTTGTTCCTTGAGGTATCCTTTAACCAGTCCCAAATTTTTCTGAAAATCGATGGAGGTTCAACGAAAGCTGAGGTAATAACTCATATCCACCTTCATTGACTCCACTAGAATTATTTCTTTTCATTGTGATTTTTTTTTCATTTTTTTATGTATTTTTTTATTTATTTACTTATTTATTTTTTTTCATTGTCTTTTTTTTTCAATATAATTTGGGATATTAGACTAGGACACAATTTGACGCTCAGGGGTCGATCAGAGCATTTAGACGAGACAGGTGTGGACCTCGGATAGGCATAGGGCTTAACACGAAAGGAAAAAAAACATAGGTTATAAACTTAATCTAATGCATAAAATATGTTTGTACAAAATTTGATAAACATTGTAATCTTCTGCTCTTAATAGTTGAGTTAGGTTATATAGTCTGGTGATTTTGGGTATTTTGGCCATTTCTTCATTTAATAATTTAACCTCGTTTATTATTCTAGAACAGCCTAGGATCATGTGCTCCGCTGTACCTTCTTCTCCACATGAACAATTAGGAGAATCACTCAATTTTATTTTATATTTGTACTGGGGAGTTAAAACATGGTTGAACCTTAACCTGCACAAAACAGAGAAAAACCGCTTGCTTCCCGACAGTCTTGAGAACCAAGACTGGCCAGGAGGCTTGGTAACTATGTTTTTTATAAAATTTTCCTTTTGGACTGTTACTATACATTTCTCTCCATTCGGCTAGTATTATGAGTTTTACGTGGCAGGCAATTTCACTGTTGGGACATTTATAACTTAAAAGCTCTCCAGTTCTACTTCCTTTCTTAACATCTTCGTCCACTTCTTCATTCTCTTTTATTCCACAATGTCCTTTAATCCAAACTAATGATACATTAATTTTTTTTGTTTGTAATTCTTGAAGTTTAATTATAAATATTAGTCAAAATATAATTACTACTGACTTGGCGGATATTTTTTATTTTCATAATAGCACTTTTACTGTCAGCACAAATTGCAAATGATTCTGCTGTAATTTTCATATTACTTATATAATATATTGTAAGCTTTTCATTTAATTTAAAAGATTTTTTATGATTATTATGTGGATCAAATATAGCGCAACCTACTTTCTTGTTGTTCTTTGATGCATCCGTGAATATATATTGACATCTGGGAAGATACTTCTCTAAATCCTCCTCAAATATGTATTGTCTAATCCTTGGGTGAAATTTTGAATAGTCTTGGAGAAAAACACAGTTAATTGGATGGATGTTATAAATATTTATGCTATATAATGGATCTATATCTGAAGAGTATATTTCTTTTATTACGTTATTTATTACATAATATGACTCAGTAATAGTTAAACTCACCCAACACCTTAGGGTAGAAGGGTTATCGATTACATATATTGTTATGATCTGCTTCTTATTAATTTTATATTAATTATTATTTATTTGATTAATTATTTAATTGTCGCAAATCATACATAAAAAATGAATAAAAAATCTCAGGGTGCCTTTTTATAATATTAAAAAAATGTCTAAATTATCTTACGTTATACTTATCTTCTCTCGTGATTTCAGTATCTCTTAGTTGATCCTAATCGGGATAAAATAGGAAAAAGAAATAAAGCAAAAATATAAAATAAACATACAGAATTGTCTTTTATTTATCAAAATCAATACTCTAAAATTCTATCAAATCTAAAACCTGTGGACACAGATGTCCGAATGAAATTTTTACCACTTAAATTTATTCTAGTTAAAAAAAAAAACAATTTATCGGTTTGTTCCCGATAACTTTGGTACAACAAAATAAACAAAACCAAATTATGTATTCGCAAGATTAGCTATACTTCCTATTTACTTTTTGAAATATTGGAATTTTAATTCCTACGCTTTTTACTCAAAATTTTAGTTTCCGAACATAAAAATATCTTTCACATAAGTTGACTGACCTTTTGCTTCACTCACTCTGATGTCTTCTCGTGACCCAAAACAGCTCTCCCTCGTTGACTATGTTAAAGGCTACTCATCAAAGCCCTCTCCGTTCTCCAGCTTCAAAACTATCAGCATACCAGCACCAATTCTCCAACGAGCCAAAGGGTCAATCCATATGAAATCAACCAATGACTGTTGCTGACTAATTTTTTTAATTTTTTATTTTTTTACCCAAGATTGCACTATGTTCAGAGAGTTGAAAACTGGTAGTCATTAATTTTTTTATGTTCAGTTTTTTTTGGCAGCCATTTTGTTTGGTTGCGACAGCCGATTTTGCGTTTTGCAAAGGTTTGGGTTTAAGTCTGTATCTCATTCATTTTCAAAGATATTCAGATATAACAAAAACCATCTTAAAGAGCATTAAATTTACTATATTTTAAGCTTAATTAATACTTACATATACTTAATAGTGAATTTAAAAAAAAATTATAAACGTTAACGTTTTGGGAAGATAAATTCTCATTTTTGAAGTTAAAAATTTTAAAGAAGGAATTAAAACTCACCTTTAAATATTTTTTCAGATGTAGTCCTTATATAGCAGTACTTCTCCAAACAGTTTTAGCTTTGAATGTCTTATCCTTTTTTTTTATATGATTTTTCAAAAATTGCAATTTGTCGAAAATCAACCATTTTTAACCTGAAATATCTCAAAAGGGACACACACAAAAAATCTAAAATTCTCAAAAAGTACTCTTTACTTAGGTGGTAGTAAGTGGTTTAAATTGCATCATTGAGACTTTATTAGTTTTTAAGTTACAAATTTTTAAAAATAGTGTGTTATTCAATGTCGCAAACACGAAGACTCTTACTAATTGAAAATAAATTATAAAGACACATTGTTATTTTAACTCTTAACTGTACGTACTGTTTATTTACTACAAAAGCTGTTAACATTAAGTTAATATATGAGTTGAATTTTATGTCAAATTAAAAAATCTAATCTAACAAAAAAATATATTTTTATTTATTATCCGATTGTAATGAAACTTGGTATTTTAAATTATTTTTAAGTCCTAAAAATGAATATTCCATTAGATTTTTAATATATTCAAAGAAAAAAAGTTTAAATTTTGAATTTTGTAAAGGAATGAGTCACTCATGCCTGTTGAGGCAAGAAGAGACTAGCAGAGATAACTGACAGACAAGTCTCTACAGGCAAGGCTCAGCAATAGTAGTTCAGTTGACTTCATGCATTAGTGGAGAGTGGTTGTATTTCAATATGTGTTGTAAAAGTTAGTTTTGATATGGAGTGTTCATTAGGAGTTTTAACTAGTGAGTTATGTCATAAATCTGAATACCAGCCTTTTTCTAAGGATATATATATATATATATATATATATATATATATATATATATATATATATATAAAGTAAGTGATTTAAATGTAAGTGAACAACTATTATTAGAGCTTCGATTATCAAGTAAACTAGAAACAATTTGCAACTACCATAAATTGAAGTATCTTAATAAGTACCATCATATATTTGGTAGAAGTTGTTGTGACCCATTAGGTATCCATAAAAAACCTATTAGAAATGGATTAAGGGAGATCTTATTTGAACATTTACGAAGGAATCAAAATTCCCGTTGTCTTGATCCCTGGAAAATCACTTTGTCCTACATGTAATAAGAAAATATTTGGTGTCACCGCAAAAGGAAAAACAAGGGACATTGACATAGATTATGAACCAGAAACGGATGTAGAGAAATCATTTGTTGGTGAAGTCACCAGTTTAAATTTAGTTGATTCTGTTTGTAAATCATTAAATATATCCCCTGCTTCAAAAATAATTAAATTGAGTAAAACAAAACGCCAGTCAGCTTTAAAATATAAAACCGAAAAAATAAGTACAGTTATATAAAAAAAAAGGGTACAAGTATTAGAAAGAGAAGTTAACGTCATCCTATTTGTGTAAAACCGGATGGGATTTTTGGAGGTTATCAAATGTCACAGGTTATTAAAAATATAAATCATTGGCGTTGAGCATTAATTAGACGAAACCATTTATTCAACAATTATATAAAGAATAATTTTAATGACTGTTACAAATAGAATTTAGTATTTGGTGATAGAACCGTCTGCTTCTATAACTTTATTTAGTCTATTTGGCATACTTTGAATTATATTAGATATCATATTTGGATCAAGATCTTCCCAGCACTCTAAGATTGTATCCCACAATTGATCTGAATTTTGTGGCATAAAATTTCTTTTATATATTTTTTTAACAATTATGCCCCAAATGTTTTCAATTGGATTTATATCTGGACTGGCAGGCCATGGCAATACTTCCAGGTTTTGCGTTTGAAACCAATTCCTTACGGCATGGGCAATGTGGACTGAACAATTATCTTGTTGATATATAAAAGTATTATTAGGATACAATTGCTCAATAGAAGGGAGCATTACGTGTTCCAAAACGTTAATGTAATTGTCGGCAGTAAATCTTCCCTCTAATCGCCAACAAACACCAGGTCCATGTATACTAATCCAACCCCATACATTTACAGAAAAACGTCCAGATTTATTATGAGAGTGAATATATCGTTCTTCAAACCTAGTATTGGCTGGACGATAAACACGGATTTGACCGTTATAGGTCGACTGAAAAGTCTTTTCATCAGTAAAAATGACGTTGTTCCAAAATTGTGGGTTGCGGTAAATATAGTTTAGTGCAAATATTACTCTTGCTTGCCGATGTTCAACAGTTACTAATGGTTTTTTAGCAGCTGGTCGGTTTTTTAATTCAGATTCATTGATCCTTCTGCTTACAGTAGGTTGGGCACCAGGAAATCCCGTATGAATCCTTCGACGTCGCAAATGGATTATCTCTTTAGAATTGAACTAAAACAGCATCTTGTTGAGGAGTGGATACTTTGGAACGCCCTGAACCAACTTTTCTTTTTAATGATTGTTGTTGGACCCATCGTTGCTTAATTCTGAAGATTGTTTTCAAATTTCTATTATAGAAATTTGCTAGCGCACGAATTGACCATCCTTCTTCCATTTTCGTAATTATTTGAGCCTTTTTAATCTCACTTAAATGACGAGGCATATTAATTTTTTATTGTACGTAACGTTAAACCTTTTATCAAATTAAACGTCTTTGACGTCTATGAGTTGCATTTTTGATCACTTATGACATTTGATAACCTCCAAAAATCCCAGCCGGTTTTACACAAATAGGATGACGTTAACTTCCCTTTCTAATACTTGTACCCTTTTTTTTTTGAATATAACTGTACAGCTGTGAAAAGAAAATTGGTTTACACTTTCAATGAGAGTGTTACAAATGAAGAAGAAAGCACAGAAGAAACTGAAGACGATTTGTCAAATGATTACAAGAAACTTATCGCACAGTTGCAAGAAAAATGTAAACTAAGTAAAAAAGAAGAAAAAATTAAGATCATAAGTCTGTTACCCAGTTCTTGGTCCAAACAACGGATATGTAAAGAGTTTGATGTTACTGATTATCAAGTACGATTATCACGAAAACTAATGAAAAGTCAAGGTGTTTTACCTGAATTAAAAAATAAGGATGGCCACAGATTAAGTAATGAAGTTGTTAATGATGTCATTAAGTTTTATGAAGACGATGAAAATAGTCGGTTATGCCCCGGAAAAAAGGAATGTGTTTCATTGGGTCACAAAGTTTATAAACAAAAAAGACTAATACTGTATACATTGAATGAGTTGTTTGTGGCTTTCAAAGAAAAATATCCTAGCCATAAAATTGGTAGGTCAGCTTTTTGCTCCTTAAGGCCCAAGTGGTGTGTTTTACCTGGGTCATCTGGTACACACAGTGTATGTGTGTGCAAGTACCACCAGAATGTAAAACTTATGATTGCTGGAGCAAACCTCAATACTGATTACAAAGACTTAATTGATTTACTGGTTTGCAACTCTGAGAGTAGTGAATGCATGCTTGATCTTTGTGAGCTCTGCCCAGGTAGACAATTTCTTATTGAGCTACTAGGCACTGAAACTGATGATCTTCCTGATGATATTACTTTTATGCAGTGGGTTAGTACTAATCGAGCAGAACTAATCACTCGAACTATGCCGGTTGATGACTTTTTTGAGGCCTTAGTTGACAGGCTTATTGAATTAAAAAAACATCATTTCATTTAGAAAGCACAGTCTCGATATTTGAAAGACCTTAAGGAAAATTTATCAAACGAATGTTTGTGTAGTGTTGTGTGATTTTGCGGAGAACATGACATTTGTCCGCTGTACAAGACGAAATTCAAAGTTTTCATTGGTCCAATCCTCAAGCCACCTTGCACCCCTTTGTATTTTACTACAAACAAAATGATGAAGATGGTATTAAATGTAAAAGCTTATGTATTATAAGTGACAACTTGGATCATAACACTGCTACTGTTCACACATTCCAAAAATATTTTGTCGAAGAAGTGAAGAAAGTAGCACCAGAAGTAAAGAAAATAATTTATTTCAGTGATGGATGCAGCGGTCAGTACAAGAACCGAAAGAACTTCAGTAACATTTGCCACCATAAGACTGATTTTGATATTGCATGTGAGTGGAACTTTTTTGCCTCCTCACATAACAAAAATGCCTGTGACGGAATTGGTGGTACCACAAAGAGAGCTGTAACTCGGGCCAGTTTAAAAAGTCCTTATAACAATCAAATTTTAACAGCTGAAGAAATGTACAAGTTTTGCCTTGATAATATATCATTATTTTTGTACCATCAGAAGAAATTGAAACAAACAGCACAAAATTACAAAAGAGATTTGACTACTGTGTAAAAGTACCGCAGACAAGGGCGTGTCATCGATTTGTACCTCTAAGTCAAGCAGAGATAAAATGCTACGAGTACTCAAAATCAGAACGCTTTACTACTTGCAGTACTTCTCTTATTCCAGACTGCAATGCATTTTCATTTGAAATAAATGATAATATAGCTTGTGTTTATGACGATAAATGGTGGATCGGGAGAGTCGTAGAAACATCGGAAGAACATAATGATCTCTGTATTCACTTTTTTCATCCACATGGTCCAAGAACCTCTTTTAAAGCCTCAAAAGATGACAAGGTGTGGGTGCCCATCAGCAAGGTACTAAGAAAACTGTCGCCAACAGAATTTACAACTGCCACAGGTCGAAGTTTCAACATTAGTGAAAAACTTTGTACAGCGATCAGTCAAATTTATACAACAATTTGTTAAGAGCACCAAGTGACAATAACAGCAACCTACTGACAATTTTTATAGGAAATAAGCAATATGTACAGTTAAAGTTAAAATAACAATGTGTCTTTATAATTTATTTTCAATTGGTAAGAGTCTTCGTGTTTGCGACATTGAATAAAACACTATTTTTTAAAATTTGTAACTTAAAAACTAATAAAGTCTCAATGATGCAATTTAAACCACTTACTACCACCTAAGTAAAGAGTACTTTGTGAGAATTTTAGATTTTTTGTGTGTGTCCCTTTTGAGATATTTCAGGTTGAAAATGGTTGATTTTCGACAAATTACAATTTTTGAAAAATCATATAAAAAAAGGATGAGACATTCAAAGCTAAAACTGTTTGGAGAAGTACTGCTATATAAGGACTACATCTGAAAAAATATTTAAAAGTGAGTTTTAATTCCTTCTTTAAAATTTTTAACTTCAATAATGAGAATTTATCTTCCCAAAACGTTAACGTTTATAATTTTTTTTAAATTCACTATTAAGTAGATGTAAGTAGTAATTAAGCTTAAAATATAGTAAATTTAATGCTCTTTAAGATGGTTTTTGTTATAACTGAATATCTTTGAAAATGAATGAGATACAGACTTAAACGCAAACCTTTGCAAAACGCAAAATCGGCTGTCGCAACCAAACAAAATGGCTGCCAAAAAAAACTGAACATAAAAAAAATTAATGACTACCAGTTTTTAACTCTCTGAACATAGTACAATCTTGGGTAAAAAAATAAAAAATAAAAAAAATTAGTCAGCAACCATTTTAATTTTAATTGGTTGATTTGATATGGATTGACCTCAAAGCCTCTTTTGACCAGTACTCGATTCACACAAACTCCAAAAATTATCTGCTCTCCTCACAATAATACAGAACCAAAGAGGTATTTCGTCTCAATTTGATCTGTCTCTCGTTCCACTTTTCAGCACTATTCTCCACTATCAAACAGCCACTGGTACTTGCTAACTATCTATCCACGAAAACGTCGAACTGCTCCTCAGCGATGCCAATCACATACTGCCTTCTTTTTCAAATTCATTCAACATTCAAACCACTTTTCCCCTTCCAAATTGCCAAGAGTCAGAAACATTTCTCCTTTCCATTCGACAAACAAACAGTCATTTTCAAAATTATTCCGACCATCCTAATTACTTTCGGGGAACCCTACAACATTTACTCGGGGTGAAACAAAGATATTAAAATTCCAAACTTTCTTTTAAACCATTTTTCTAGAAAATGATAATTACCTCTACCTGTAGATTCTATAGTTCCCGTAATAAACAATCTTTTTCCATTTTAAAACTAAATACATCGTCCTTTTCACTTTAATTATTCACAAAAGTCTTTAATGGTTCATCGGAAAGCTCATTAAAAGAGAAATCTACTTACATCCAAACTAAATTCTAATAAATATTTACAGATCAATATACAGGGTGTATCACATTTATGTGCCCGCGTTATTTAAAAAAAATTTAATTTTTTTCATTTTGCCTTTGATTGATAAATTGAAAACACAATAACATCCCCGCCTTGTTTTGAGATAAAATCAGTATTAATAAGTGTAACAAAAAAATGATTTTCTCTCGACAACAACACTTTTCTATTGTGTCAAAATATTGAGTCCCACCTGAAAAACGATTGCTTTCTTTTTCCCAGTGTCTGTACTTAGATGGGATAGGGTAAGTTTTCGATCGAAAGTTTCCTAAGTCTTTAGTCTCAAATGAATTTTCATACTTTTTGGCTACTCTGTTTTGTTCATTTATTAAATTTTCACATTCCCTCAATATTACACGCAGTTCCTTCTCCTTTTCTTCTCCACATATCAATTCTCTTTCTTTTTCCTCCGATTCTCTACACATGTTTATTGTGTATTCTGTCTTCTCCATTTTGCATACTTCCTCTTTAAATACCGCAGTCTCAATTGTATCTTTTCCGCCTTCTTTTTCTATTCTGATCTCTCCTTCTTCTGGGCTCACCTCATCTTTTGAGGAATCCCAAGCTTTATTTTCCTGTGTCAATCTTTTTTCTTCCTTTTCTTTTTCTGGGCTCATCTCTTCTTTTGAGGAATCCCAAGCTTCATTTTCTTTTGTCAATCTTCTTTCTTCTTTTTCTTCTTCTGGGCTCATCTCTTTTTTCGAGGAATCCCAATCTTCATTTTCTTTTATCCATCTTCTTTCTTCTTTTTCTTCTTCTGGGCTCATCTCTTTTTTCGAGGAATCCCAATCTTCATTTTCTTTTATCAATCTTCTTTCTTCTTTTTCTTCTTCTGGACTCATCTCTTTTTTCGAGGAATCCCAATCGTCAATTTCTTTCGTCACTCTTTTTTCTTCTTTTTCTTCTTCTGGGCTCATCTCTTTTTTCGAGGAATCCCAATCTTCATTTTCTTTTGTCACTCTTTTTTCTTCTTTTTCTTCTTCTGGGCTCATCTCTTTTTTCGAGGAATCCCAGGCTTCATTGTTTTTACTTATCTTCTGCTGCTTTCTCCTCTCTCTTTTCTGTCCTTGCTTCATTGCCAAATTCGTTTCCACCGTTTGTTTTTTGTATGCATTATCCTTTTTTCGTTTCTCATGTTCCTTGTCCATTTCCAGAATGTTCGGTTCTTCTTCTTTTCCATCTGTGATTTTCATCGTGTTATTTTTGAAATCTATCACCACATGTTTTTCTGACAATTCATCCACTCCTACGATCATATCATGAATCATGTTTGGCATTATAACACATTGTAGTGCATACAATTTCTTCCCCAATCGAACCTTTATTCGTATTCCTTCATTTATTGTTGCCAAAGTCCGTTTATTTGCGCCCACTAAGTTTACCCTGGGAATTTTGTAAATTAAATTCGTCAAATCAACCTCTTCTATTAATTTCCTGTTAATCAAAGTAATTTCTGAACCAGTATCAATCATAATTTTAATCGGTTTCTCATTGATAAAACCATCTACAAATTTTAAATTAGATCCACTTCCTTTATCATTATTTCCTGCTAATTTAATAAATTCCTTCGGGTGACAAAAAATTCCTGTTTGTTCTTTTGTTTTTAGTGAGCGCTTTCGTGAAAAGACGCTTGCTGTTCTTCTTCGCTTCTTCTTCCGTCGCTTTGTCTCTCATCCTCATATTCATATATTTGCGTGTTGTTTACCGCTCTTCTGTTTTCTCTTTGTCTGTCGGACCCGTATCGGTTTCCAGGATTTTCCTGTTCATTCCTTCTATTATCATTTCTGTCTTCTTGATTTGTGCGGGTGTTATTTCTATTCTGGTTTTCTCGATATCTGTCTTCGTTCCATTGCCGATTTCTTTGTTCATAGTTTCCTCTTCCGTTGTCTCTATTTTCGTTTTCTCTTCTTGTATCATCTCTCCTAAAGTTCTGTCTTCTATCTCTATAGTCTCGATTTTCGCGTTGTCTATAATTATCTTGCGATCTTCTTATTTCTCTTTCTCTCATTTTTGCTTCTCGTATTTGTAAGAATTGGCACAAACTGTCGATATCTTTGTAGTTTTGTAGAGTTATGTGATCTTCTAAGGTATCTTCAAAATGTCTGGCTATCAGTTCTACTAGCTGTTCGGATGAATAATTGTACTGTAGATGTTTTGCATTATTATATAATTGTAGTGCATATGTTTTCTCTGAAATACCCATCCCATTTTGCAAATCCTTGTTTATTTCTAGCTGTTGTATTTTTCCCCAAAAATAACTCAGGAACTTTTGTTCAAATTTATGCCAATTGTCCAATTCTTCTTCTTTTCTATCGAACCATAAACTTGCCTCATCTTTAAGATGGTTCCTTATCCTTTCTTTGGCTGTCTCGAAGTTACCGATGTATCGTATTTTCTTTTTTAAATTGTTTATGAAAATTACTGGGTGTAATTTTTTTACATCCCCGCCAAATCTTATTTTCACTTCCTCTGTACTATGGATAATCGTTTCCCTTCTTTCTCCGGAATTTTGTTGTTTTCTGATATCAATTAGTTTTTCATTATTTCGGCATCTTTCTTCTATTTCTTTCTTGTCTTCTTGTAAAGCATTTTCAAATTTGTTTTCCAAATTTTCTAGTTCCTTTTTCTGGCAATTTGTTAACTCCTCCATTTTGTTTTGAATTTTCATTTCTTGTTCTTTCATGTGGTCCTTCATTCTCATTTCTTGTTCTTGCATGTGATCTTTAATTTTCATTTCTTGCTGTTCTATCTCGTTTTTCATTGTTATCAAACATCCTTTTATTTCCTTTTCATACTTTTCTATGCGTTCCTCTATTTTCTTATTGTTCTCTTCTATTGCTTGTTTTGTTTCCTCCTGATTTTCTTTCATTGCTCGTTTTGTTTCTTCCTGATTTTTATCCATTTTGTGACCCATTTTTTGTTGTGTTTCATCCATTGCTTGTTTTGTTTCCCTTTGATTGTCATCCATTTTTTGTGACTGGAGTTGCATCAGTTGTAATAATTTATCTATTCCTGACAATTCTTGATTTTCTGATGCCATAATTGTTGTTTCGAAAATGTTTTCTTGTTCTATATGTTCTTCTTGTTCCAAATGTTCTTCTTGTTTTTTGTTTTCTTTGCTTTTGCTTCTGGTTGTTACCGACATGTAGTTAAAATTTATCCCCGCCTAATATGAAATTCGAAAATACCTTGTATGCTGTCGAGACGAAAATTTTTCTCTCCCCAAATATAATCAATTTATCCCACAAATTTTTAAATATTTCAAAATTCAAATCAATCAAAAATAAAATAAATATGTAAAAACTGTACCTAGATAAAAAAAATTAAGTCAAACAAATATTTCAAAAATTTTAAATATATCAACTTTTTCCGACGGGCAAATAAATTTTCCTTCACCTGTTTTTCCTTTTCCTATTCCCTTCAAATTCACAACCAGAGATACTTTAATGTCCTACGTTGGCTCGCCATGTTGTTATGATCTGCTTCTTATTAATTTTATATTAATTATTATTTATTTGATTAATTATTTAATTGTCGCAAATCATACATAAAAAATGAATAAAAAATCTCAGGGTGCCTTTTTATAATATTAAAAAAATGTCTAAATTATCTTACGTTATACTTATCTTCTCTCGTGGTTTCAGTATCTCTTAGTTGATCCTAATCGGGATAAAATAGGAAAAAGAAATAAAGCAAAAATATAAAATAAACATACAGAATTGTCTTTTATTTATCAAAATCAATACTCTAAAATTCTATAAAATCTAAAACCTGTGGACACAGATGTCCGAATGAAATTTTTACCACTTAAATTTATTCTAGTTAAAAAAAAACAATTTATCGGTTTGTTCCCGATGACTTTGGTACAACAAAATAAACAAAACCAAATTATGTATTCGTAAGATTAGCTATACTTCCTATTTACTTTCTGAAATATTGGAATTTTAATTCCTACGCTTTTTACTCAAAATTTTAGTTTCCGAACATAAAAATATCTTTCACATAAGTTGACTGACCTTTTGCTTCACTCACTCTGATGTCTTCTCGTGACCCAAAACAGCTCTCCCTCGTTGACTATGTTAAAGGCTACTCATCAAAGACCTCTCCGTTCTCCAGCTTCAAAACTATCAGCATACCAGCACCAATTCTCCAACGAGCCAAAGCCTCTTTTGACCAGTACTCGATTCACACAAACTCCAAAAATTCTCTGCTCTCCTTCTCACAATAATACAGAACCAAAGAGGTATTTCGTCTCAATTTGATCTGTCTCTCGTTCCACTTTTCAGCACTATTCTCCACTATCAAACAGCCACTGGTACTTGCTAACTATCTATCCACGAAAACGTCGAACTGCTCCTCAGCGATGCCAATCACATACTGCCTTCTTTTTCAAATTCATTCAACATTCAAACCACTTTTCCCCTTCCAAATTGCCAAGAGTCAGAAACATTTCTCCTTTCCATTCGACAAACAAACAGTCATTTTCAAAATTATTCCGACCATCCTAATTACTTTCGGGGAACCCTACAACATTTACTCGGGGTGAAACAAAGATATTAAAATTCCAAACTTTCTTTTAAACCATTTTTCTAGAAAATGATAATTACCTCTACCTGTAGATTCTATAGTTCCCGTAATAAACAATCTTTTTCCATTTTAAAACTAAATACATCGTCCTTTTCACTTTAATTATTCACAAAAGTCTTTAATGGTTCATCGGAAAGCTCATTAAAAGAGAGATCTACTTACATCCAAACTAAATTCTAATAAATATTTACAGATCAATATACAGGGTGTATCAAATTAATGTGCCCGCGTTATTTAAAAAAAATTTAATTTAATTTTCATTTTGCCTTTGATTGATAAATTGAAAACACAATAATATATATATATATATATATATATATATATATATATATATATATATATATATATATATATATATATATATATTGTTGTGATCTTTATTATTGATATGAGATAATATTCTTATATGTTACTTAATTTAATCAATGTATTAATACTAATCTAATTAATTAACCAGATCACATATCAATATGTTTTCAATCTCAGGGCGAATTATAAATTAATTACTTACTTCCGTGGCTTCTAAATATTTCTTAATGGTTCCTAATCGGGATAGAAAAGAAAAGAGTAAAAAAAATACACATATGGGTTACAATTATAATCAAAATATTTTTTATTTTATTTAAAAAGGCAATCAATGCTTAATATTTGCTATTTCTTATTATTCTTAAACATAACATTTACAAATGGGAATCTTATTTCCTTTTGGTTTTCAATTGAAAGTTTTTATTAACATTTAACTATTAGGAGTTATTAGGAACAACTCTATTTAAGTTTGATGAAGCTTTTCTGATATTATTGATTATGTTATTCAATTTTTTATGTGGAATTTAATACGAAAACCCATAAATTCATGTCCAAACAAATGAGACTGACCTTTTCCTGGTGAACTGAAAATGTCCTCACACAAGACCCTTTCCTGCTATCCTTGGCTGCGATCAAACCTCGTCCTGGCTTCCAGTGATGTTCTCCTTTGAAAAACTAGCTCGAATAGCTCTCGTTCCTGCTTTTGTCGTGATGCTGTGTTCTACCTTTTTCGAAACTGCTATCAGCTACCGGGACACTCTGGGCTCAAGGAGGTTCTTTTACTCTCGACCTGGCCTACTTCTCGTTCCACGATAGATACTCCACACTCACGGAACCACACCGGCTTTCTCACTCCTCGAACACTACCGTCTACTACTCGACTTCACTTCTCGACAGCTCAAAACATTCTGCTCTCACTTTGTCATCCATTCCCCTACTTTCTAAATATCCCTTCCAGATTCACAAATCAATTTTCCACCACCAACTCTCATTCGTAATATTCCTCAAAACCAATTTTTAATCTTTCTAAATATGCTTAATGGATTTCAAAAGAAAATATTTAATTCCCATTCTAAAATACTTTCTAACTATTTACAAATTTTAATGACCTATTCTCTCTTTCAAATGAGTCTTATTTAGCATAGGCTAATGATCGAAACCTTCCGCGAAAAACGATAATGAACTATCATCTATTTCACTGAGTTTTATTTAGCATAGGCTAATGATCGACCTTCCGAGAAGAACGATAATGGTACGCGTCATTCACTTTGTTTATCTAAGCACATTGTTTCGAGTTTCGTACGCTTATTCTAATCACTTCTTAAAATTACATATAACAATTTGTTGTATACAGGTTGTTTTAAATTTATATGCCCGTGGTTGAGAAAATTGAAATTATTTTATATTAAATTGAATTTTGTTTATAATTATCAAAATTTAATTTTCATATCAAATAGAAATATAACAATATATATATATATATATATATATATATATATATATATATATATATAAATAGTTAAACTTTTTTTCGACTTCCAATAACTATGGGTAAGGTCCGATGTAAACAGTATATTGATTTTTTGGACTAAGTTGCTATTTTTAGAACTTAATTTAGCTATAAAATTGGAAGCTAAAATCTTTCGGCGATATTTTAGTGGAGTTTCTGCTACTTCCGCAAATAAACAATCAATTGGTGTACTTTTTAAAGCCCCTAGGCATAGCCTTAGACACTTATTTACTACGTGATCTATTTTTTCTAGTTGACTTTTGGAAGCTTGGTCATAGAAGAAACAACCATAATCCAGTATTGACCTAATGTAGGATTTGTACAAAAGAATTGCTACGTTTGGATCTGATCCCCATTTTGTTCCACACACTGACCGTAAGATGTTAATTCCTTTTTCAGTTTTCTTAATTAAATAATCTATGTGGTTTTTCCATGTCATTTTTTTATCCAGATACATTCCTAGGTATTTTACAGATGCCCGTACACTATACTTTGTTGTATCCAATGTTATTTCTGTTGGAATGTGTTTTCTTTTCCTCGTAAAAATGCAGACTTCTGTATTTTTTCCTGGAAATTTTTAGGCCATTTTCATTGCACCATTTATTAAGGTTCTTATAGGCTATATTTAATTTTTTGCACCCTTCTTCAATATACTGGCATGGGGAATATATACAAATGTCATCGGCAAATTGTAGTATAGAAACGGTCTCATTACATTTAATTTTACTTTCCAGATCTGCTGTATATATTAAGTATAGTACAGGGCTTAGTATACTTCCTTGTGGTAACCCAATATTGGTCGTTTTAGGTCCCAATGTTTCATCATTTATATTTATTGACACTGACCTATCGGAATATAGTAATCTTATACGTGAGGTCAAAGCTTGGGAGATTCCCATTTTTTCCATTTTTTCATAGAGAATGTCTAATATGACGTTATCATATGCTGATTCTATGTCTACGAAAATTGCTGGAACGGAGTTGTTATTAGTAAAAGCAATACTTATATCACTTACTAGGTTGCCGATATTTTCAATAGTTGAACATCCTCTTCTGAAGCCAAACTGTAATTTAGGTAATTTTTTATTGTTTTCGAGCCAATGAACTAGTCTCACTTTGATCATTCTTTCTAAAGTTTTTAATACACAAGATGCTAGAAAAATTGCTCTATATGACTCTGGATCTTCCGCATCTCGATTTGGCTTCAGAATTTGGATTGCTGTATATTCCTTCCAGCTTGTTGGAAATTCTGCCCGATTCCATGTTGAGGTAATTATGTTGCGAAAAATTTCAATACTTGATTCTGACAAACTAGCGAGCATTTTATAATAAATGTTATCAACTCCAGGTGCTGTGTTATTGTTTGTTTTGAGGCTTTGTTTTATTTCCATACTTGAAAATTCACTATCTATATCATCCGTGCTCAGTGAAATAGTCGGCCGAATATTTGTTTCCACGCAACTTGGGGCAATTTTGTTAAAGAATGTTTCTACCCACTCACCTATTTGGATCATATTTCTTGGAGGATTAAATGTATTTTTTTTCTTTATATACTTCCATATATCTTTTATTGGTGTGTTTCTGTTAATTTGTTTGCAAAAATCTTGTCAAGAATCTTTTTTGCTTTGTAATATTATTTTTTTGGCGACTGCTACTGAATTTTTATATTTTAAATAGTTAGTTAAATTTGACTGCCTTTTATAAAGCAAAAAGCTTCTTGTTGACATTTAATAGCATTTGCACATCTCTGATTCCACCAAACTTGGCTAAATTCTGATTTGATCTCTGTTCTCTTCTGTGGGATTGCTAGTTTTGTAGCATGATTTAGTGACTCTATAAAACTTTTATATGACCTTTCGTTATTACTTCCATCTAATTGTTCATCTACTATCTGAGAGAAAAAAGACCAGTCAGCTTTATTTAAATTAACTTGGTTTTTACACTTAAAGGATAATTTAGTAGTATTAAAATGTGTTTCAATTAGAACAGGAAAATGATTGGAAGTACCTAATGGTGTAATATCAGTTTTCCAATCACAATTTAAAGTTATATCTCTAGAGCATATTGTAATATCTATAGCAGATTTGTTATTACTTCCAAATCTAGGTATTAATGTTTCGCTTCCTGTATTTAAATAATTTAAGTTACACTCCTCTATAGCACCGAGAAGACCTGAACCCGCTATGTCTGAATAACTATTTCCCCATGCAGTATGATGACAATTGAAATCTCCTCCTACCAAAAATGGCTTTTCTAAGCTATCAAAAAAGGTAACCCAATCTGTTTCTCTAATGTTTAGTTTTGGTTTGGCATATATAGAGTATAGATGGATTTTTATATTTTTATTTATTGACACTGATACCGACACACATTCCACATCCTTTATCGGAGTAAATTTTGGCTTAGGAAAAAAGGTAAAGTATTTTCTTAATAAGATTGCAACTCCTCCAAAATTTTCATTACGGTCCTGTCTAAATATATTAAAATTATTAATAAAAAAATGTGAAGATTTCTTTAACCAAGTTTCCGAAAGCAAAACTACATTAATTTTATTGTCGAAAATGTATTTTTCAAAGTGACCTTTATTACACAAAATTGATCTAGCATTCCATTGCAGTATATTTAAGTTACTCATAGTCAGATAAAATTTTCGTTATACTGTCTTTTATGTTTTCAATAAGTGTACTATTTTTAATTTCTACATTTGAAAAAGTTAAAATATCTTTGATAAGGTTTAATAATGATTCGCAAGTTTTTATCTGTTTATTTACCGTGTTAGTGTCATCACAACCATTATTATAATTTGGTATATTTTTAAATTTATTGAAAACAGGTTCTGTTAAAGTTTTTGGATTTTAAATTATTTCTTTACGTTTTTCAAATGTTTCATCGATCTCTGGGGACATAGCTAACCTCCTTCTTTTTAAAGTAACAGTATAACGGTTAGAATTTGTGTTATTTTTTGCTACACTTGAAAAACTTGTTTCATGCTTAGAAGATGCCTCGGCGTATGATAGGTTTTCATATACCATAGTTCTTTTTATATTCTTCTGTCTAATAAATTCTGAACAATTTTTTTTTATCAGTAGCGCAATGCTTTTCTTTACAATAAATGCATATTGGTTCATTTTTTTGACAGCTTTCTGCCCTATGATCTTCTCCGCAGTTTTTACAACGTTCTATTGATGTACATTGCAGACTGACGTGTCCAAATATTAAACATTTCAGGCACCGAATTATTCTTGGCACGTATTTTTCGACTTACACCATTTTTTCTATTATTACCTTAGTGGGAAAAGTTGACCTCTAAATGTAACTATAATAGTAGTTGTTGGAACAATTTCATTTTGGTCATTTTTACGTGAAATTCTTTTTACGTGACTTACTTCAAAATTGTTGCCCAATTTCGGTTTAATAATTTCTTTTAATTCCTGTTCCGATAATTCTAAGTCTATTTGTCTTACGACCCCCCTTACATGTGTAAAAAACATTGGGATGTATGTATCGTATTGTTTATCTTTTAAGGTCTGTGCTGTTAATAATTTATTTGCGCTTGTATAAGAAGTTAATTCGACCTTTATTTTATTAGCTCCTATTATTGATATGTTAGCTATGTCCTGTTTAATTTCTGGAACAGAATTAATAATCAGTCTAGCTAGAGGTAGCTACCCTATGGAGATTCCCTATTCTCCCTGTTTTACTTTGAACATAAACAAAAAATGGACCATTATCTTTAGAAGAATATTGATTAATATTTTTAATGACCGTATTTACGTCTACATTTTTCCCGGAAACAGTTTCGGAAACATGATCAGTACTTATCTGTGAATTGGGATTTTGAAATCCGCTAAATTCCTCCACTGGAGAAGCTGGAAGATCCGGCACTGGAGAAGCTGGAAGATCCGGACGGGACACATCCATTACACATTCTAACTCATCTTTATCGGGGTTTGTCCACCCCCGCTATTAACGCTCATGATTTTAAAAACACTTAGATTTCACTTTTTTTAAAATCGGTATGTGTACTTTAATATGAATAACTAGTTTTTTAATTACGAGCTGAAAACACCGATTTCGTTAATTAGATTTTAAGTATCGCACGTCTTATCAATTTGAGGAACCGAAACAGACTGTGCATGCATTCGTTGTTCCTCTTTCTTTTTTACTGCCCAACATTCAGTTCCGTACATCATAGCCGGTCTTATGGCTGTTTTATAGAATTTTCCTTTCAGCTTCATTGGAATTCTTCTGTCACACAGCACACCACTCGCTTCTTTCCACTTCATCCATCCAGCCCTAATTCTACTGCATGCATCTCCATCTATTTCTCCATTACTCTGTAATACCGATCCCAGGTACTTAAAACTATTGCTTTTTACAATCAGTTCACCATCCAAAGATACCATTTTATTTGTAGTAACTCCATCTTTAAATGAACACTCCAGATACTCTGTTTTTGTCCTACTAAGTTTTAAACCTTTTTCCTCCAGAGCTTGCCTCCACTGTTCCAGTTTTTGTTTTAAGTCTCTTTCACTATTTCCTACTAACACGACATCATCAGCATACATTAAGCACCATGGAATGTTACCCTGTAGTTTCGCTGTTATCTGGTCCAAAACTAATGAGAATAAATACGGACTAAGCACCGAGCCTTGGTGCAATCCTACTTTCACATGAAATTTATCAGTCTCTCCCACACCTGTCCTAACACTAGTCGTTACTCCCTCATACATATCCCTCACAATCTTTACATATTCACCAGGGACTCCTTTCTTATTGAGTGCCCACAACAGAATCTCTCGAGGAACTCTATCATATGCTTTCTCAAGATCAATGAATACCATATGAGCGTTTGTTTCTTTACTCCTGTATTTTTCCATCAACTGCCTTATAATGAAAATTGCATCTGTTGTTGATCTGCCCTGCATAAAGCCAAATTGATTCTCGGATGTTTCTGTCTCTTCACGTATCCGTCTAACAATTACTATTTCCCATATTTTCATGGTGTGGCTAAGCAGTTTTATAGCTCTGTAGTTTGTACAGTGTTGTATATCTCCCTTGCTTTTGTAAACAGGTACTAGTATACTGCTTCTCCATTCGTCTGGCATTTGTCCAACTTCCATAATTCTATTAAATAGACCTGCTAACCACCTTGTTCCTGTCTCTCCCAATGCTCCCCATACTTCCCCAGGAATATCATCTGGTCCTACCGCTTTTCCTTTCTTTATTTTTTGAAGGGCTGGAGCCACTTCCTCGTTTGTTATTTTGGTGACCATTGCTGCTACTGTCTCCGTTGACTCTACAGACTGTCTGTCAAATTCTTCATTTAATAAGCTGTCAAAGTACTTTCTCCATCTCTTTTTGACATCTCTTTCGTGAACTAGTATTTTATTATTTTCATCTCGGATACATCTAATCTGATTAAAATCTTTTGCTTTCTTTGCTCTCTGTTTGGCTATTTTATATATTTTCGTTTCGCCTTCCCTGGTATCAAGTTGATCGTATAGGTTTGAATACGCTTCTCCTTTGGCTTTTGCTACTAGTACTTTCGCTTCCTTTTTCGCCACCATATAGTTTTGAAGATCTGTGTCGGATCTGGTTTCTTGCCACTTTTTGTATAATTTTCCCTTCTCTTTATTTTTCCTTGTACTTCGTTTGACCACCACCAAGTCTCTTTATCCTCAAACTTTTTTCCTGACGTTTTTCCAAGTATTTCAATAGCAGTCTCTCTAATATATATGGACCGTTCACTCTTGTTAGAGTATAGGTCGCTCAAATACTATGAGCTCTTTTAATCCATTTCACGCGGTGGATTAGTCCGCAGTTTCCTTTAGGTCATCGTTCATAGGTTGTGATGTTTTTTGCCTTCTCTACTATCTTCCTACACTCACTCCGGTCCTGAATCTTTTCTCTCCAGTTTGCAATTTCCATCTTTGATATATCGTCTAGCAGTTGATCTTCCCATCTTATTTTTGGTCTTCCTCTTGGTCTATTTGTTACTGGTCTCCAGTTCACTACCTTCCTGATCAGTTCTTCTACCCCTCTTCTTTGTGTGTGTCCAAACCATCTGAGTCTTTGTGCTTTAATGAATTTTACTATATCTTCTACTTCAGTTATATTTATTATTTCATGGTTCATCAGCCTTCTATATTCCCCTGTTTCTGTCATCACTGGGCCATGTATTCTCAAAATTTTTTTCTCAATTATTCTTAACTTTTCTTCGTCTTTTTTCGTAAGGCACATTACTTCTGCTCCATAGGCTATCACTGGTCTAATTGCTGCTGTATATATTTTTGATTTTGTTTTTTTGCTCAGGTTTTTGTCCTTGAGTAGTCGGTGGTATTTCCAATATACTCTATTACCTGCTTTAATTCTTTCGTTTATCTCTATACTCCTTCCGTTTTTGCCGTCCACCATCACCCCCAGGTATTTGAAGCAATCTACTCTCTGGAATGTATTTTCACCTATCTTTATTTCTGTTATTCTGTTTACATTGTCTCTTGTGCTTATAAGGTATTTTGTTTTATTCTGATTGATTATTAATCCCCTCGTCTTTGCTTCTCTTACAAGGGTTAAAAGTGCCTCTTCTAGTCTTTTTTTATCTCGTGCTATCAGTCCTAGGTCATCCGCATATCCTATGATCTGTGTTGAGCTTTGAATAATTGTCTTTTTCAGGCCTGTGTCCCTAATTACTCCTTCTAGAGCGATATTGAATAGTGTCGTTGACAGACTGTCTCCTTGTCTTACCCCAAGTTCTATTTTGATGTCGTTTGTATCTCCCTCATTTGTTTTAACTTTTGCTGTTGAGTCTTTCATTGTCATTCTAGTTAGTCTTATTAATTTTGCCGGTATCTCCATTTTTTTTCATTTCTTTTAATAATTGTCTGTATATGCTGTCGAAGGCCTGTTGGAAATCGATGAATAGTATGTGTAATTCTATGTCATGTTCATAGCTTTTTTCAATTGTTTGTGTTAGGACGTGTATTGCATCTATTGTTGATCTTCCTTTTCTAAAGCCCTGTTGGTCGGTTTCTTATAATTGTGGTCAATATCTTATACGTTGTATTTAGTAGCATAATTGCTCTGTAGTTGCAGCACTTAGTTGGATCTCCTTTCTTAAAGATTGGTGCGATATGCCCATTTTTCCATTCTATGGGCATGCTTTCGTCCTTCCAAATTGTAACCATTAACTTGTGCATTCGCTTCGTGAGCTCCTCTCCTCCGTTGATGATCAGTTCGTTGTTGATTTCATCTGGCCCTGGCGTTTTGTTTACTTTTAGTTGTTTTAGTACCTCAATGAATTCCTGATAAGTAGGTGAACCTTCCTTTTCATCTCTGTTATCTCTTATATCCTCATCCTCTAAATCTGCCTTGTTGTTGTTTTTGTATAGGTTCGTGAAATGTTTTTCCCAATCTTTTTTGTTTATTTTTGTGACAGTTTTTTTGGTGTTGTATTGTTGTTTTATGTATTCGAACAATTTCTTGTTGTCTTTATTATTCGATTCTAATTCTTGCATTTGTTCAATGATCCATGTGTTCTTCTTTCTTCTATAGAGTTTCAATGCTTCTTGTTTTTCTTTTCTATATTGGTCCAATTGTTCCTGTTCGGCACTCTGTAGCCATTTGTTTCTTGCGAGGTGCTTCAATTGACTTTTTTGGTGACATTCGTCATCAAACCATTCTTTCGATTCTTTGTTTTTTTGGAATCCTATTATTTGTTCTGCTGTCTCTATTATGCTGTTCTTAATGTTTTTCCATTCCTCTTATATTTCTATGTTCTCGTACCTGCCCAGTTTCTGTTCCAGTTGTTCTGTATATTGTTGCATTTTTTCTTGCGTTTTCAGTTTGGCTATATTCCATTTCCTCCTTTTTCTTTCCTTATGATTATTTGCTTTGATTATTTTCATCTTAAGTTTTGCTATCAACAATATGTGATCAGTGTCCGCATTTGCCCCTCTATATGACCTTACGTCTTGTACTATTTGTGTCCACTTTTTCGAAATTAGAATATGATCTATTTGGTTTCCATCCATTCTTCCTGGTATCATCCATGTTATTTTGTGTTCTGTTTTATGTTTATGCCTAGTACTAACTATATATGTGTTTGTTGCTGCTGCTAGGTTGCAGATTTTTCCTCCATTGTCGTTCGTAATGTCATGAATGGTTTCTTTGCCCGCTACATTACTATTATAGTGCTCCTTTCCGATCTTTGCATTGAAGTCACCCAATATTATTAATATATCATTCCTCGGAATATTTTCACAGGTTTCTTCCAGGATGTCGTAGAATTCTGCTTTATCTTCTTGGCTTGCTTCTTCCGTGGGTGCATAGCAATTGACTATCGAGATGTTGGCTTGTTTATTTTCTATTCTTATGTAAGATATCCTTCCATTAACTGCTTTGAATTGTATCACTTTGTCCCTCATTTTGTTGTTCACCATAAATGCCGTACCATTGGTTCCCTGTTTATTTTCTCCCGCATAGTATATGCTAAAGTTTTTCTTCTCAATTTTTCCTTCTTTCTTCCATCGTATTTCTTGTAGGGCTAGGATTTTTAGTTCGTATTTTTTCATTTCAAGGGCTATTTCTTGCATCTTACCTACTGCTAGCATGGTTCTAATATTCCAAGATCCCATTCTAATGGGTTTCGTTCTTTTCTTCTTATTGAGATTCTTTCTTTCTTTTGTGTGCGTTATTTTGTTTTCGTTAACCGTTTGCATTGCCGAGTCTGTTTCCAGTAGTACTATCTTTTGATTTTCATCAGCTAGTTTTTTGGGAATGTTTCTACTTTACCGTCTTTTCTCCATCTCCATTTTTCATTACCATCCACGGTTAATCCATTGTAGTCCCTTTTAACATTTCTCCCCATGTCTCTTAATTCCTTACACTTTGCTCCTATTTATTTCTGAATATTTCTTTCTAAGACTGTCATATCTTGGTTTATGAAAATCTTCTCCCCTTTGATATGTCGCAATTTACTTTTCTTCTTCATTACCTTATTTTTTTCTTCTATACTTTCCATTTTCAATAGACAAGTTCTGTCTCCCAGTTTAACTGCTTTCTCTATTTTTGTGTTCTCTTCCAAGTGCTGTTTGATGAAGTTTGTCATTTTTTCTTTTAGTTCAGCTTCATCATTCGCATCTATTTTGAGACCCGTTATTACTAGGTTGTTAGTCTCTCTAATACTACTGGCCATTTTTCTCCAAATTGTATTAGGGCTTCCTTTCATGTTCCAACATATTTTTTCTACTATTCTTCTCCTGAATAGACCTTCTTTCTCATCTTTTAGCATCCACCACTTGATTTTTTGTGGTCCTCTCTGATATTTTTGTTTAGTTTCACTTTTTACTTCGATGTCCAGAACAAGCAGCTTATGTTGTTGGCTTACTGTCTCACTAACTATTACCTTGCAGTCCTTGCATTCACGTATGTCTTCTTTCCTTATCATGAAGTAGTCTATTTGGGATTGATGTTGTCCACTTTTGTAGGTAATAAGTTGAGTTTCTCTCTTTTTAAAGAATGTGTTAACAATCGCCATATCCAATGCTGTTGCTAATTCAAGCATGTCACCTCCAGCTTCATTTCTAGTTCCAAAGCCTAATCCCCCATGTATTGCTTCGTATCCTGCCTTGGCTTGGCCCACATGTGCATTGAAATCACCTCCTATTATAACTTTCTCCTCTGACGGAATATCACTCAGGACGTCTCCTAATTGGTCATAGAAAGCTCTTCTTTCATTCTTACATTCTCTTTTGTACTCAAACAGGTCTCAAACACCCAGACCTGTTTGAGGAGCATACACACGCACAACATTCAATACCTCTTTATCAATCACAAATTTCACTGACATCATTCTATCACTCGTTCTTACAACTTCCACTAAGTTATCTTTCATTTCACTATCAGCAATTATACCAACTCCATTTCTAGTGTTACTACTCCCTGCATACCACAATTTGTAACCTTCACCTAGTTCTTTCGCCCTTTGTCCTTTCCACCTAGTTTCTTGAATACAAGCAATTAGAACTCTGCTTCGCTTGAGCGCATCCACTAACTCCAGACTCTTACCTGTAAGACTGCCAAGATTCCACGACCCTATCCTAATTTTTCTAACCTGCAATGGTGTTCCCCCTGAGATAGTCCTCACCCGGAGATCTGAACTGAGGCTCATTTTACTTCCGGCATATTTTACCTCAGGAGATGCCATCATTTCAGTATAAGTTTTTATACCATTGGAGAAGGTCTTTTCATTTTTATGGCCTGAAAAGATTAAGGCAAAGGCGGAAAAGACATTTTCTTTTGTGAGAACTCGTAAAGTTTTAGTCGCAATTACACAAACACTTTTACATTTCATCAATTTAATAGTATCAATAATTTAGTTATCTATTTTATTAATTAAAACTGTTAAACATCAAACGGACTTTTTATTACGATTGTCTTTAAAGAATCCCTGCATAAGTATTTGTTTCATTATATTTATTGTTTTTATTATTTACTTAAACGTAAGTTCTTCTTTTATATTTCTAAAGTCCTCTCTGAATACATACTGCATTTCTTGCTGATCATGCAAAAAAACTGGATAATATAGAGAGTAAGTGTAACTCGCTGGGTGATGAGTTGATTTTGTTGAGAGAAAGCAATATTCAACTGGTTCATATGCTTGCTAATTTTCCTCATAATGTGGGCGGGACTTCTGATGGTTTTGGTAGTTTGCCAACCAATTGTGATAGTAACAGGGCCAAAATTGTTAACAGGATTTTACCAACTGTGAATGTTCATAAACATAGGCTGCCTATTTCTAATCTTACAGCAACTTCTGCAGCTACTGCGGGGGGCAACATCACGCCAACCGCTCCTGCTTCTTTTAGACTGCCTAATGGAACACCTGTGAGCACCAATAACGCTGATACTCGTCACACTAGGAAATCGCCCAGATGTACTAAGGGAAAGACTGACATGATTGGTTCTGATGCCAATGCTGGATTTAGTGGAGTAGAAAGGATGAGATTTTTGCATGTTAACAACGTTTCTCCCGGTGTAACTCCCGAAGATGTTAAAGACTATATACTTAAGAAAAATAATCTCAAAGGGCTGGATGTACTGGTAAATCAGCTGACTGCCAATGATTACTATAGCTCCTTTAGAGTTGGTGTTCGTGAAAGCATGTTTGATGCTATGTTGAGTTCGTCATCTTGGCCTAGCATGGTCAGGGTTAGGGAATTTACCAGCAATCCCCCACGTCGATCCAGAAACATTAAGAACCACCTAGAAAATAAAAGTGGAGACAAAATTTTTTTATAAAATCCAAGAAACAACTCTCTCTCTCCAAGAAAAAACTAGTATCCTTCCCATTAACAGTTTTTTATCAAAATGTTGGAGGCATTCGTACAAAGATTTCTGAGGTCCTGAAAAGTATTTCCTGTTGCTCATACAATATAATTATTTTAGTGGAGAGTAACTTAAATGATAACAGCTGATTGTGAAATTGGATGTGATGGTTTTAGTATTTACAGATGTGACAGATCCCAGAGAACCAGTGCAAAGCTGAGTGGTGGTGGTGTACTAGTGTTTGTTAACAATAAGCTAAAATCACAAGCCATTAGTATTCGTGAAGATCAGGCTGAGCAAATATACATCTTATGTCAACTTAATGAAGTCAAGTTTGTCGTTTGTGGTGTCTATAGGTATACCTCCACAGTCACCTCGTGAAGTATACAACTGGCATTGTCAAACTGTGGAAAATGTTGTTCAGCAATACTCAGCACAGGATTTCTATATTTTTGGTGATTACAATCTTCCCAATGCATCATGGGAGAATGATGAGTTTGGTTTGATGGTGCATTGTCCTGCAGGTGATCCAGCTGTGGATATTGCTCAAGCCTTTGGTTTTTTAAAATTGTTTCAATGTAATAATATTCCCAATAATCGTGGTGTTTATTTAGATTTAGTTTTTTCTAATATTAGAGAGTTAAGTATCTTAAGAGCAAGCGATCCCCTTTTGGGTCCTTCCATCCACCATGTGGGTTATGAATGTTGCTTAATGCTAGATGTGAAAGAAACAAACAGAAATAAGTTGATTTATGATGAGTTGTTTTATTTATTTATTTATTTATTTTACGGGCAAGCCCAATTCTACAAAAATACATAGTGTACAGAAAAAAAAAACAATAACATAATATAATATAAAAAACAGACATACAGAAATATAAATATAATATTAGAAGTAAATATGTACTATGAAATAATATCATAAAACCAAGTTAACAAATTACAAAACCAAGTTAACAAATTACAGACGCTTCACTCAAATATTGATCCCATCTAAATTTCTTTTAAAACGACTGATGGAGTTGTCGAACAGTTGTAAATTGCAAAGGGAGTTTGCTAAATTCAAGACTCTGGGTACGAATGAAAAAAGTGAATAATTAAACCTGTGGAATGGTATATAAAATGTTCGCACTTGTCTAGTGGTGCGAGGTGGTACAAACAGTGCGATCTTATTAAGTAGTTGAGAACAACTGCATATACCATTTAAGATCTTGAATAATAGCAAAAGGTCCCTTTGTTTTCTCCTGCTTGCAAGAGAAGGGACCTGCAGTTGATGCTGCCATACAGCGTAATCTTGATAGGTATGAAGCTTAAAAGCAATGTAACGGAAGAAACTATTTTGGACTTGTTCAAGTTTCCTAATGTAGACCAAGTAGTGTGGGGACCACACTGAAGAACAATACTCAAGGTGAGACCTGACCAAAGAGAAGTAAAGAACTCTAATACTGGATATGTTTGTAAAATCACGAGTTGTTCTTTTTACAAAACCCAGCATTTTCATAGATGTTTGAATGACATTGATGATGTGAGTATTGAAACAAAGAGAGTTTTCCAGTGTAATCCCCAAGTCCTTGATTCTATTAACAGTGTTGAGCAATTGGCCATCAATGTAATAGTTTGATAATATTGGGTGGTGAGTACGGTTAAAGTTAATTACATGACATTTGATTGAATTAAGGTTCATACCGTTAAGTGAACACCATGCAGAGAGGTTATTCAGTTCTGATTGCAATATGGCAGCATCATAATGATTTTTTATAACTTTAAAGCACTTCAAGTCATCAGCAAATAGCAAGGCGTTACAATCGTGAAAACAGTTGGTAATATCATTAATAAATATATTAAAGAGTAATGGACCCAAATGGGACCCCTGTGGTACACCTGACTTAACTGGAAAGGTTTGTGAGTAAAAGTGGTTTACTCGAACTTGTTGAAATCTTTCGGTTAAATAACTCTGTAACCACTGCAACAAAGGTCCACTTATGCCATAGGAGCTAAGCTTTTGAATCAGGAGTTCATGATTTACTCTGTCAAAGGCCTTGGAAAAGTCAGTATAAATTGAATCAACTTGAAGTCCCTCCTCCAAGGCTTCACACAGAAAATCAACATAGGTCAACAAACTCAGTTCAGCAGACTTACCTGTAGTAAAACCAAATTGCTGAGAGTTTAGGATCCCGGAGCTATCGAAGGTGAGGAAATCAGTTATAATACTCTCAAACACCTTTGGTATAACACTAAGAATAGATATAGGGCGGTAATTACTAATATTAGATTTATTACCAGATTTATATATTGGTGTGACATAAGAAAGTTTCCAAAAGTCCGGAAACTGACCTACATCCAAAGATTTATTAAATATATGAAACAAAGGTCGCGATAGTACAAAACTGAATTCCTTAAGAAAATTAGGTGGTATACCATCAGGCCCAGGACCCTTGTTGACACTTAATGATGAAAGCTTTTCGTAAATTTTGGAAATCTGGATACGATATGATGAGATATTGAGTTGAGACTGAATATGGTCAACATTGCAATTTAAAGTAATATCACTATAAACTGATGAAAAGTGATCTGCAAATAAGTTGGCAATATCATTGCCACATGAAGCTACAGAGTCATTCAGGGTCATTGAGTCAGGTATACAATTGTTTTCACGCTTGCTACCTACAAATTTCCAAAAATGCCTTGCGTTATTTTGTATAGAAAATTCGGTGAAACGTATGTAATTGTCATAACAGCATTTAGATAGATTTTTACAATTTGTTCTCAGATGACAAAAATCAGCATAGCTTTCAGGAGTCTTTAAGGTTTTATAAATTTTATGAGCTTTTATTTTTTCCTTTAACAATTGCTTAAGCTCAGAAGAATACCAACAAGGAAATTTCTTAGTACTAAAATATTTAACTGGAGTGAAATGTTCAATGAGAGAGTAAATAATGTCATAAAACATAGCGATCATGTCGGAAAGATCTCTACCACGAAACAGGTTATCCCATTCTATATATTCTAGACATTGGTGAATTGCTGGAAAGTTTGCATTACGGAAATCATAATAATATTCGTTACCAGAAATTGACCTATCAAAAACATTAAGCTGCAATGATGTTAACAGAGGAGGATGATGAGAGTCAGGTGAAACCAGAGCATCGTCAGCTTCAGAAATGACAAGCTCTTCTGGGGCCAGGATAAGATCCAGAATAACACCCCTGCTATTAAATATAAAGTTACATTGAAAAAGATTATGATAAGCACACATATTTGAAACAACCTCAATGGCATCAACTACAGCTAGAGGTGATGAAGTTTGTGAGGTTGCAGAAGAGCAATAATCTTCAACTCTCCACCTAGCTGAGGGGAGATTATAGTCACCAAATAAGTGAAATTTCAGGGATGAAAACTGTTCACTTAGAAGCATCAGTTGGTCAGCATGAACTTGATAGGTGTAGGCTGGAGATTGAGGTGGAATGTATAGAGCTCCCAGAATAAGTTTGCCGTGGAACCGTACAAACAGCTGTTCAATAGAAGGATCAGATTGGATTCGTAATGATGAATATTTCTTTAAAATAGCTATTAATACTCCACCCCCTCTAAGAGATGAACTAGAGGCAGGTGTACGATCCTGTCTATAGATATTGTAATTGACAAGACCAATTTCAGCATCAGCAATGTCACTATTGAGCCAAGTTTCTGTAAGAATGATAATATCATAGGTACAATTAAAAACATTGAGGCTTAATTCAGTAAGTTTTGTTCTGAGACCCCGGACATTTTGGTAATAGACTGTAAACTTGCCCAAGTCAGTAGAGTTTAAAGGTTTTTTTGAATGATTTTAGGTATGTTATTGAAATACTTAATCGTGAGATTAACCTCTCCAGCATTTTGTCTCTCTGAAAGCTCGGACCTAAGACTATCTAAAAGCTTTCTTTGGTTAGGGGTTTGATCTAAAATAAAATATATCTTTTTTTCACGACTAACTGTTTGTTTGTTTTTAATAACATGAAGAGCATCACTTGCTGAAGAAAAAATTACTTTAATGGGACGATGTCCATTCTTGTTCACATTTCCAAAGCGTAAGATTTTGACTTCATTTGTGTTGATGGAGGCATGGGCCTTTGATAAAATAGATTTTACTTGAGAAGCATCTTCAGAAGTGTTACTTAATTCAGGAAGATTAAAAATGAGGATGTTTTTAGATCTTTTTTCCCGTTCATGAAGCTCGTTTACCACATCATCAACAGAAAATGAATTAGCACCTTTTTCAGCCTTAAGTTTTAACATGTCCTGTTTCAAAGCACTAAGTTCATTTTTAAAATTGTCAATTTCCCTAATAAGTTTGGGTACACTTTTAAAAGATAAACGACAATCAGCACAAAAATACATTAAGGTTCTTTTTTGGATAACAACAGCGCGTAGTTCAGAGGCGCATAAACCAGTACAGTGTTCAGACTGGTGCACAGTAACATGGCAGCTATCACATGCGACAAACTTGTCAAGAAGATCATCATTACAACTGGAACATTTGCTAACCATTTTAAAGTTGAATTGGAGATATTAAGTTCACTAATGAAGCAAAATCAAATTAACACCTGGCCTATAATTTTGATTTTCGGAGCCACCTGGCTTATGATTTTCGGAATGGTGATTACATAGGGCTTAACAACTTCCTTGCGTCCATAGACTGGCAGGTATGTATAGTTGATGATATTGATATTGCTACAAAATTATTTTATGAAGTTCTTTCAATAGGTATATTTCTTACTTTGTGCCATTAAAGAAATATAGAACTTCAACTTTTCCCAAGTGGTTCTCTGCTGATCTTAGAAGACTGACGCTGGAGAAAAAACATGCTCACTATATTTATATTAATAATCGTTCTGATGCTGACTATATTAGATTTTCCCACCTAAGAGCTGAATGTAAACAACTGTCTGAAATTTGTTTCAACAACTATATCAAAGGGATAGATGCTGGCATAGAAAATGATCCAAAATCATTTTGGAAGTATATAAATGATAAGCGATCTAGTCACAGCTTACCTAACTCATTATTTTATCAAGCCCAATCAGCAACAAATGGTCAAGAAATAGCTAATTTATTTATGAACTTCTTCCAAACTGTGTATTCACCTAATAGCAATAACCTTTACGTACCTATCCATCCATTAAACAGCAACGTTAGTACTAATATTTGTCCGTCGAAGATTACCACGACCGATATTTTTAATGGCATATGTGAACTGCCCAATAAGCTTACTGCTGGCCCAGATGGAGTGCCTAATTATTTATTAAAAAAGTGTGTCTGTACCCTTGTAATGCCGCTTGTTATGTTGTTTAACAGATCTCTGGAAACCTCTATGTTTCCTTCTTCATGGAAAGAAAATTATATTGTTCCTATATTTAAAAATGGTCAGAAAGACAACATTGAAAATTATCGTAGTATATGTATACAATCTGCAATCCCTAAGCTCTTCGACTGTCTTATAGCAAAGCAACTTTCTTGGTTCTGTAAAGGCTTAATATCTCAATCTCAACATGGATTTTATAGCAAAAGATCCACTGCAACCAACTTGGTTTGTTATCAATCTGATATATTATCTCAAATGGAAAACGTAAACAAGTAGATACTATATACACAGATTTTTCCAAGGCATTTGATCGTGTTGATCATCAAATACTATTGGACAAATTAATTAATGTAGGCTTTCATGACACGTTTGTTGAATGGATTAAAAACTCTACATATGGTAGAAGCCAAAGAGTCAAGATAGGTTGTCATCTGTCTGACAGTATTTCAGTAACATCTGGAGTTCCTCAAGGTGGCCACACTTCTCCACTTCTTTTTAATATCTTTGTTAACTACATCACTTCCTGTTTCCTAAATAGCAAATGTCTAATGTTGGCAGATGATTTGAAATTCTGGAGAGTTATTGATAGCCTAAAAGACCAAGCTCTGTTGCAAGATGACTTAGACAGATTACATAATTGGTGCAATCAGAACAAACTTCACTTGAATATAAAAAAAATGTTGTTTTATAAGTTTTTCTCGTAAAGTCAATAGAATCGAAACAAGTTATACTATTAACAATATGCCATTGAATTATGTTTCTTCTATTCGGGATTTGGGTGAGAAACTTACTTTCTGTGACCACATAAACACTATTTCAATAAAGACATCTAAACTTCTTGGTTTTGTTACTAGAAATTGCAAGTACCTCTCCATTGATTCAACAAGGTTCAGATTCAGATTCGTTTATTCATGTCAATAACACAAGTGTTTAACACATGTCAAATAAAATTACACAAAGATTTGGACGCAATACAAATTAAAAAGATTCACAATACGACTAAGAGTATTAATAACATTAAATACTAACATTAAAATCACATTAAATTTGATTACATTAACAATGGACATTGCTTAAAGTCATAAAATCCTAAAATTTAAATGCAAGAAATTCCTCATTACTATAAAAACATTTTCCAACAAAATATCTTTAATTGTACTCTTAAATTGATTTAATGGAAGACACTTTAAACTATCTGGAAGTTTGTTGAAAAATTTAATAGCCTGGCCCAGGTTGACACCTCCTCAATCTCCAGTAGGCTGGCACGAGATGGTGTTTATATCGGGTGTCATGTTGGTGTATGTTCTCATGGGTTTCAAAGTGCGCCCCTCCCCTCTTGATAAACATTAGGTTAGTGTATTGTTGTTTAGTTAGATCTATTTTAGAATACTGCTCAGTTGTTTGGTCACCCTATTTTCAGAATAATATCGATACATTGGAAAGAGTCCAGCATAGATTTTTGAGATATTGCGCTTACCATGTTCACACTGCCATTAGAAATCATGATTATTCCTATATTGAACAACAATTATCTTTACCCCTCACTTAAGAACCGTCGTGATGTATCAGGTGCTATATTTAAATATAAGATCATACATGGATTTATTGATTGTCCAAACCTGTTAAATCACATTAAATTCAATGTTCCACACCAAGCTCTATGTTACCACCAGGTTTTCAACATTCCTTTCCACAGAACAACATATGGCATTCATAACCCATTGGATAGATACATGGGGCTATTAAATGAATTTGATTATGATATTTTCAATTTAACTTTATCTAGGTTCAAAAGATCTCTTGCTTTGTGATATATATGTATGGTATTGTTGAATTTTGTTCTAATTATATTTTGTATATTTTTAGTATGTAGTGAACTTTAAATGTAACTTTTGTTATTGTTTTAACACTATAGGTAATTTATGTTTTGAAAACTGATATTGTTTGTAATTTAACTGTCAATGGGGTATCCCGTGTTTTAAATAAATAAATAAAAAAAAAAAATAAAAATAAAGTTTTTATTTATTTACATTGAATATTAATTTGTTTTGTTGTATAATCCACTTCCGCAAAACTTATGTGATATATTTGATTTAAAATGAATTCAACAATTTTTTGTAATTGGGCAACAATGTCAATTTAGATCTCTGACATAGATAATGACATGCAACAGTAAGTATATTAGACGGACTGTATATACAGTAGAGCGTCGATTATCCGAACTAATTGGGGGACATGGGTGTTCAGAAAACCGATTTGTTAGGATAATCGAACTACAATATATTGATACATATTTATAGTCATACATATTTATCCGCAAGTGAATAAAAGCCATATTTATATACCTACATGTTTTTGGATACAATATTGAAGAAAATTGAAGATATTTTAAGCGTCAATTACTGACGCTTGCTCGATACTCGAGTGCAGGGCGCCGGAGTTCAGATAAGCGGTCGTTCGGTTGACCGACGTTTGGATAATCGATGCTCCACTGTAAATATCATTTTCATCATCATTTATATCAATTTTCATATTAAAATATTTCTAATTTCCAAAGTTTAGTATTTACTTCATATCCTATTATCATTAGTAAACCTAGAAACCATAATTATTACAAATTAGTATAGCAGCTTTCATATTACTACGTGTTAAAGCGTTTTTTCGCTCTCCTGTAAAATTAGCAAAATGGTGCTTATCATGTTTTTCCACTTCATATATGTACCTACAGTTGGAAAAATGAAAGATTACCCATGAACGATCACATCAATCACTTATTTTGTATTTGCTGTCTTTTTCTGTAAAAAACGTTTGTTATTTAAGGTGGATTTTCACAGATCCGATGTCCGACGGTACGATGATACGATAGAAATTTCAGAGAATTTCATTGGCTGAAAGGTGACAGTTGGGTTTTCGTACGAAATTAAAAAGTCATCGGAAGAAGTTAAAATTATTTTAACTTTTGCACGAAATCGGATGAATTTTGACACTGTTGACATTCTATCTTGAACGTCTTGAACTTGTGAAGTGTTTATGTTTTTGATATATTGAAATGGAACAACAAAATCGTAATTCGTCAAATTATCTGTTTGAAGAGGATAAAAATGTGAGTTATTGTTAGAAGTACCATCACATCCATTTATAATTAACTATTTTTAATGAGAAATAAGCCACAATTTTAATAAAAAAAATGATTTTATTTTTTAGTAAAATTGTGGCTTATTTCCCATTAAAAACAGTTAATTATAAATGGATGTGATGGTACTTCTAACAATAACTCACATTTTTATCCTCTTCAAACAGATAATTTGACGAATCCATGATGATCCAAACAATAATAAGAATAAAATCGAAATAAAACTATCTATCTGTTCCTGTTCAATATCCAACAGCAAACATTTGTATATATCAAATATCAATCCATGGAATGATCTGACATATTACACAAATGTCAAAAAATTTCGGATACGACAATCAAATATAATCGTACGAAAAGAATTCGTATTTCGTGTCTTCGCATATCGGATCTGTGAAAATTAGCCTTTATAGAAAAAGACAGCAAATACAAAATAAGTGATTGATGTAATCGTTCATGGGCAATCTTTCATTTTTCCGACTGTACCATAAAAAGATAACAGAAAAGACAAATCTTTCAAATGAATCTCCCTCTCGGCGGATAGTTTCCACCCAGTGATTTGTGGTGACGCTATGTTGATAAAACCTCAAAAATGCAATTTTAATAATAGAAAATCATAGCACGGATAATCCTCAGTCTAAATAATCAGCACACGGATAATCGAGGTTCTATTGTATTCTATTTCTAGTCTATATTGGGCATTATTACAATAGTGAAAAATTATATAAAATACCTTTTACTATCTCTCGAGCTGCCAATTCTTCTATTGTTAAGTCAGAATCAGGTCTGTTGTCTTCTTCAACTGGATCATTACTATTCTTCCTAGTGTTTTGTTGTTTGGCTTTCATATCTCTAACTCTTTGTAGCAGATCTGTCTGATTATCCTTTAAGGGTATAACTAATGGAGCTTTTTCAACTTCTTTTGATTCACTGAAAGTCATAGAGTACCACTTAAATATTTCTTTTAAAACCTCTTATTTGGAATAGTTTTTATAACTAAACTATATCGTTTGTATTACTACATTTTAAAAGTTAGAGAACTTAAATTATACACCTACTGAAATTTTAGTTTCAAATTCCAGTGAAAGAAATTAGGTGATCTAATAGAATGGTCAGGTACTTACTCCTTCAATTTTACTGATTGGCCCTCTAAACTTACAATATAATCTACTTTTTTATCTAAAGATTTGTTAAAAATCAATGGTTTTTTATTTGTTTTGCTAAATCCAAAGGAAATTTTCTTTACAGGCTCCATTTTCCGAAAAATTTATGACATAGAAAAAAGTGTTGTGATTTGGTAGGGTAGAATGCGATCTTCGATTTACTCTTTAAAAAACATGTCACGTATTTCCATAGATTTATTATTTCAGCGCCATGGTTAAATGGAAGGATACTACAAACCCACGGTATAATTAACTCGATGGTAACATATAGCGCTTGGCGCCGGACAGTCGGTCAGTGAGTGACGTCACTTGCAGAGTTGAGTGAGAATCTAGCATTCGTATAGTGCAGGTATTCAGATAATTTTCGGAGTATTTTCAAAGTTGTTTTTTGTAATTTTACGTATTTTAAAATTTTTACGTATTTTGAATTTTTACGATATGCGTTGTGCAGTATTTGGCTGTTCCTCTGATAACCAGAGCAAGCGAAATCCTTGCCCTGACACGAGATTTTTTCGTTTCCCTAAAGAGGAAAATTTAATAAAACAATGGGTGCACGCCACCGGTAGGAAAGATAAATTTAACCCAAAGACGGCTTATGTTTGTTCCAATTGCAATTGCTCTGCAATTGCTGCTTGAAGATATAAAGAAACGATACAATATTAACTACATTTTGACGAGGCGCTTAAACCAAGATCCGTTGGAGAATTTTTTTGGGGTTATAAGAGCGAAAGGTGGTTTAAACGATCATCCCACTTCTTTGGATTTTAAGTATCGAATGCGTTCTTATTTAATGGGAAAAAACGAAGGTGCTTTTTCTGACTACTGTAATGATGAAGACGATGGTACTCCTACATTAACTATAAGTGGTAATATGATAGAAAAGCTTGCTTCAACAACAACTTTTGACACCAATCCTACGGATGGAGATGACATAGTCCTGTGTAAAGAACTTGATGATTTAGTGTATGATGGACTAGAACATTTAGGAGGATTTATTTGTAGCAAGCTTAAACGGAAGTTACCAAATTTGACTGATCAAAGTTCGACGTCTTACACCTGGACCGATCATTTGACAGAGGGTGGACTATGTAAACCTTCTAACGAATTTATGGCTCATTTGGAAAAACTAGAAGAAATTTTTCAAAACTTTAATGGGGATACCATATTTACTGGCAAACAATATATTTCAAGTCTGTTATCCTTAAGTGTTGATATTGATTGTCCTCAAGATGCTAAGAAAGTATTTTTTCGGTCACGTATGTACTTCCGTATAAAAGAATTTAATAAAAAAATAATTTTAGCACGTACTAATAAAAGAAAAATTCAAAAGACTATCGCGTAATGTCCATAGTTTTATATTTTTAAAATAAATTGTTTAAGAACTGTTTTATCTAAAGACAATTATTTTACCTTTGGGAATTTTAGAGGGCTACGATACTGCGATGCGGAAAGCTAGTAGAAAACTATCGCTTTATATTCCTCAGGACATCCGCTCGCAGATTTTTCTTGTCATATTGGAAGAGACAAAACCTGAGACTGAAATAAACAGCAGAGAAGAACCAGCCAGAAATGCTTTTTTGAGGCTTCGTAAATTTCTGACTGGTCGGAAGTTGGATTTCAACCTGAGATGCAAGATGCTAAAGTGTTACGTTGGGCCTGGTTTCGTGTATGAATGGAAGCATGGAAGTTAGAGGCCAGCTCCATTAACAAACTTGAAGTCTTTGAAATGTGATGCCTGCGCCGATTGCTTAGAATATCATGGACGGACAGACTCAGAAATAAGGAAGTATTAAGAAGTTCTAGTTTCCAGGATACGAAACTATTTGATTATGTAAAAAGTAAGGAGACTGCATACTTAGGGCACATTTTGCGGGAAGAACTATACATTTTTCAGCAATTGATACTCAACGGAAAGATAGAGGGTAAGAGAGGTCTAGGACGTAAAAAGATACCATGGCTGCATAATATTCGTCAATAGATAGGAATCCACAGCTATTAAATGCTTCGCAATGCCCCTTCAAATAGAATAATTTAATCCTGACTATCTAACATCTCACGTGACAAGATAATGTAGAAATGCACCACATCTTAAGTAGAAGAATTATTTAGCAAGAATATTAACACGATAGCAATATTTATGTTTTTAAGATCGGCATTGGAACGGCTGTTTTAAGTATCTAAATTTAACCATACATAATTAGTGGTAGTAGTACTTAAAACAACCATTCCAATGCAGATTTTCAAAATAAATATTGCGATCGCGTTAATATTCTTGCTAAATAATTCTTCTACTTAAGATGCCGTGCATTTCTACATAATTATTATTCATAGGTATATAAAAAAATTATTACTGGAAAGTGATGAAAATTGCTAGTAAGTACGTAAATAGGTATCTATCTATATTTTTTGTATTAATGCACTACTTATTAGTTATAATTAGCATAACAATTAAACATAGTTGACTGTAAAAATATGATAAACGTTTGTTCTCATTTAAAATCTATGTAAAAAGTAAAATAATATGCAAAATATAAATATTTAACATGACTAAGTTACCAGCGCTTATGTACACAATTTGAATACTACTCTGCAAGTGACGTAGGCTGCGCATAGCTGACGCGAATTTACACTTCGGAATAGGTGGGCCCTACAAACCTGGCCTCCACATAAGTGGTCTGTAGCTTCGACATGATAGGTGTGAAATTTTAAACGTTCTTGTTGTTGATTGGATAGGAAGGATGCCATAATCTAGCCTCCATGCTAGGTACTTAGCCTCCATACGGTACTTCCAATATTTAATATTTTGTTCAAGTGGACAATAAAGGTAAAACACAAACAACTTTTGTTTCTTACTTATTTATTTATAAAATAATGTGACATTTTACACAGAAATATGAGTATTTAATTTGGATTAAATAAATGTTTACTTGTTGAACTTTTCCACCGTCTGCACACAACAGCTGACGGAGCCATTAGACCTAACAACAAAACGCGAAATAAAGTGTGTATTTTAAAACTGTTGGATAAACAGTACCTAAAATCAGAAGATCTCTACCTTACAATCAGAAAAACTTACCTTTAAAAAGGTACTCGATTACAAAATATCAAAAAACACGACTGAATATCAGCTTTTTATGGTGACACAAACGGGTAATACGTCCAACTCCCACAGAAAACTGGCAGCACGTTGCCACCATGCCCCGCTAACTCTAATAAAAAACATGTAATCGTATTTATTTTCCTTCCGTTTAGTCAGAGGCGCTGATGTCGGCATTGTGATTGGTGGAACATGACTTTTGACAAATCCTGCGCTATCTGTGAATCTGTGATCTGTGTTCGTGTGCGTTCGTTCGTTGTCGTTCACTTATTTTATATGGTCGGTTATGTGATGTGTTTGGTGTTTGTGTTTAGTTTGTGTCACCATGAAAAGCTGATATTCAGTCGTGTTTGTTGATATTTTTGTTATTTCATAATCGAGTACCTTTTTAAAGGTAAGTTTTTCTGATTGTAGGTACTGTTTATCCAACAGTTTTAAAATACACATTTTATTTCGCGTTTTGTTGTTGGTCTAATGGCCAATCAGCTGTTGTGTGCAGCCGATAAATTCAACAAGTAAACATATATTTAATCGAAATTAAATACTCATATTTCTATGTAAAATGTCACATTATTGTATAAATAAATAATTAAGAAACAAAAGTTGTTTGTGTTTTACCTTTATTGTCCACTTGAATAAAATAATATTAAATATTGGAAGTACCGTATGGAGGCTATGGTGTACCTAGCGTGGAGGCTAGATAACGCTACCCTTCCTATCCAATCAACAGCAAGAACGTTTAAAATTTCACACCTATCATGTCGAAGCTACAGACCACTTATGTGGAGGCCAGATTTGTAGTATCCTTCCAATTTTCCAGGTGCTGAAATACGTGACATATTTTTTGAAGGGTAAGATCACGGTTCTTAGACTATACTACGGTAGCCTAAATCGACTAACCAATGAACATTAAGGGTGAGATTACGTCACGAGAGTTTACTGTCATTTGAATCGTAATATGATTTTTTTAGAATCCTGAGAAAACCAGTATTTTAGAAAAATTTAAACGCAGGATGCATGATTACATTATTACCGAGGGCGGAAAGCCTCTTAGAATAATCAAGCAGACTCTATTGAATGAAATATTTGAAATTAAATATCACACTTCTCTTTTATTTTCAGCCCTGTAACCTATTAAAATAAACATTATAGAAGTTTTCAGGGTCTTTCAGCCCTCGGTAATAATGTAGTCTTTCATTCTGAGTTTAAATTTTTCAAAAATATTTATAGTTTTCTCAGGATTCGAAAAAAATGAATACAATTAAAACACATTGAGAATTTTGACATGCGTCAAAATTTTGCATTAACTCAATGTAAAATTCTGAACTGTTGAATTCCAGCTTCCCTAATAATTATTTTACATCAAAAGACATTAGAAACTATTTGTAGAGGATTGAAATCTGTATTGGAAATAACTGTTAAAATTGGTCTACGTAATTAAACATATATTCCAAAATTTTGTAAAAATGTAATACATTTTAGTTTTCAGCCAAAACTTAGGCCACACACAATGCCAAATGTTCACATTTTTGAACTGCCCATATTTTTATTTTATCATCTATTGTTTAAAAACAATACAGTTGATAAGATACCCTCAGTTGCGGAGAAAGGATTAATAATAAAGATTTTTTATTCAGTCAATGGTGTGAGCACTGTCAGTTAAATAGTAACGTGTGGCCTTACTTTTACACGCATATCTACCTATTGTGGCAAATGTATCATATTTTTCAAAATTTTGGAATGCATTTAAATCGTAGAACAATTTTAACTTTTGATTTTAATACAGATTTTAATTCTCTACAAGTATTCTCTCATGACTTTTGATGTAAAATAATTAGGGAAGCAGGAATTCAACAATTTAGAATTTTACATTGAGTTTCCTATGGCCCTTTTTACGATTCACCACCCGGTATAAGATAAAATGTGTACTATTTGTCTTATTATTTCATTATAACACAAATAATACACATATATACACAATAACACACATTCAATGATCGAAAATCATTTAAAAATATGGGAATGTAAACTCTTGTGACGTAAAGTCAAAAATATAAGTCTCCCCACCACCGTCGGACAAGACAACCGTAATAAAGTCTAATAACCGTGGGGTAAGATCGCATTCTACCAAATCACACAACACTTTTTTCTATGGTTGCCACTAGCGCCACTATCGGCTTGGATTGTAACTACATTTTGACAAAGTCAAATTTGGTGTACTAAACATTCAAATTTTATTAATTTTTGGATAACGAGCTAATTTTTCTAAATTGTGTTTGTACTTTTACACAAAAATGTCTTGCAAAATGAGTGTGGTGTGTGCTATGTACGGTTGTAACAATTATAAACAGCAAAAAGAGTACAAATCATTTTTTAGAATGCCAAAAGATAAAAATTTGTAAGTAGAAATATTTATTGGGAATTGTGTCGATTTTTAAAAGTATTTAGCGGCATGTATTTTAAATTTGACTTAGGCCCGGTCTTTTCACCTCCGGATAAATATGCTCTTATTAGCTATCTGGAGAATAAGTATTTATTCGCCAAATAAAATGTACCCCTCTTTTCACATCAATTTATGTTCCAGTTAGTTATCCTGTAGATAAGCTCATAGAGAAATGTTTTTATTTCTCTATGGATAAGCTTAAAAAGTAAGTTTGGACTCGGAACACATCTGATTTTGTGTTTATTTTATTAATTTCAGCTTTAGCTTTAACCTAACCTAACATAATTAGATTTTCGCATAATGACCAGGGTTGCCAATTTAGTAGATTTTCTACTAGATCTAGTAGAATTTCTTGTGATTTAGTGGGAAAATTTTAAATCTAGTAGATTTTAGAATCTGGTAGAAAATTTAGTAGGATTTGGTTGTAAGTAAAGGAATCTTTTATTTTGACAAATGACAATGACATTACATATTTTTATTTTTGTAAATTTGTAAAAATAACTTCTAAAATGTGCTAAAATTCTATTAGTTACCTGCAATATAGATAAAAAGTAAAATAAGATCATGGAAAAGAGTAAAACGTTGAATTTAATTAGTATTTTGTCATTTAAAGAACAACATAACCCATCATAATACTCATCCTTCTGGAAGTGTATTCAGAAATACTCTTTTTAGTTGTTAAATACTTTTGCATATTATGAGTATATAAAATGAGGAATTTATGGACAATGTATTGTTAGGAAATATCCAGTTCTCAACTACCTAATGAAATGACACCATTGCAGAATCTTCAGACAGCAGTTAAAGTGCTGTTTAATCAATCATAAATTATTGCTTCAATTGTTATTGAAAGAAGGTTTGGTATTCTAAAGAGATTTTTCATATTAATATGTGAAATGAGATGCAATGCAAGATACCTTTTGTTCAAATAGTATCAGCTTTACAAATATTGCAGTTGTTTAGAGAAAACATTGAAATACTGGCAACTGAGCCTGTGGTTATTTAATCCAACAAGCTATGGCAGTACATTTTTAACCAGGAGAAAATCTAGTGCAACTTTTTGTGCGTCTGTGTTTGTTTTAAAATGTTGCCATTTAAGGCAAATACATTAAAACCTCCGTTAACCAAAACATTGTTAAACCGAAATGGCTAACAGTTTCAATAATTTTGTCAATAAAAAGTAAATTAAACAAAAAGCAATAAAATTAAGGAAAATGAACATGTTGAGTGTTTTTTTAAAGAAATCTATTTTCTTTTGTGTTTCCCTTTGACAATGATGTTTTGTAGCTACATCTCTCCAATACTATGTAATTTGATAAAATAATAATACAAAAAACAATGTAATGTTTTACTGAAATTTTTGTTATCCAAAATGGCCTACCCCCCAATTATTTCGATTAACGGAGGTTTTACTGTAAATGGTTAATGTTGATAATATATTATTTTTCTTGGACTGCAGTTTGTTAATAAATTTATAAATACATACATGATATCGGTGTTTGATTTGAAATGATTTAAAGTATCATTTAAAGTATGTTATATCACATTCCGTTAAAAGAACTTCCACAACTAGCAAAAATGTGTGAATAAACAAATTGTTTTAAAGGACAAAAAAATAATAGTAAAGGAATTGGCTTTATGGTGGTTTTTTATAGCACATTTAAATAAACAAATGCTGGTGGCATGCAAATGAAATTGTAATACTTTTAGTTCAGAACTTTATAGATTCTAATACATAAAGTATTAAAATTTAAAAAATAAATACTTAAAGCTTTGTTTTATTGTATTAACATGTTTATATTGTTAATACCATTTATGTTATATATCTGTTGAATTGAACTCCTACTTTTGAATCCAGAATTTTAACAAATCCTAGACTTTTCCACAATGTCTCATCTCAAGCGTGATATTTGTGCATTCAAATTAATTTACATTGCATCTTAAATGCCTTAGATTGCATATCAACCAAAGGATAACAGGGAACAAACACCTCCAACTGAAATGCAGGCAGTTGGATCTCAAGTTCAGACAAATATACTGGCTCCTTGGTAGGACATCCAAATTGTCATTAAATAGCAAATTACTACTATACAAAGCCATGTTGAAATCAATTAGGATGTATGGTATCCATCTCTGGGATTGTGCTAAATTAACACACATTACAACCATACAACAATTTCAATCAAAAGTCCTTAGATCAATTACTGGCGCACCCTGGTATGTCAGTAATCTCACACTAACCTGAATATTCCCTTCGTAATATGAAGAAATACACATAGATGAAATACAGCTACCAACCATGAAAGTCGAACAAGAAACCAAGATAACGAACTGATCAAACATATCTACCAATGGACCGATAATCAGAAGATTCAAGCAAACGTGGCTACAAGATTTAATACAACAGTGAAATAAACCTATAAGACGAAGCATCATTGGATCATCATCCTTCCTTGCTTAAAATTTCATTCAAACTTGCTTAAAACTTTTAAGAAATTGATTGTAAATAAAAGTTCACAAGGAGCAAAAAATATATACAAATGTTATTTTAATTCCGATATACCTACCTTTAGACATTACAAAAGACAGAAACATACCATTGTGGGTTTAGAATTAAAGGAAATCGAAAATATTTTAAGTTAAAAATTAACTTTGTACATATATACTATTTAAAATTTTTTTGCCTAGAACTTATAGTTATCTTTTACATGTTTAATATGTAGAACTTTCCTTTCAGTTAAATACAACTTATTTTTACCTACTTATTTCTTCTTACAATCAATAGAGAGGATATTCTTGTGATATGTGCAATCAAATGAAATTGCCAATGCTTGCAGCATTTTATCAGTTGGGGCACAGATTAACATAACATTATGTTATGTTAATCTGTGGTTGGGGTTTATTGAGTGTTAGAAACAGGGGCGTCATTTGGGCGTCCAGGGGGGGCATTTGCCCCCCCCTGGCCCTAAAAAATGACTGAAATTTACAATAAATACATCAATATTCATCATATTATCATATATAATGTATTGTATATATTGTGCTTGCCCCCCCCAAACAAAATTTCAAATGACGCTCCTGGTTAGAAACGAACTTTAATACACTATTTTTACTGGAAACAAGCTATAGTTTTACATTAAAATAAGTTTACAATTCGAAACGCTAAACTAAAAGTAAAATTTTGGATAGTAAACTGTGTTAAGCACAAGAAAGAGACTTTAAAAAAATTAAATGTACAAAATGTATTAGCATTGTTTAAAAAAGGGTAGTTCTTAAACAATGGTATTAGTTAAAATGTAACTTGTTTCTCTTGTTTTCACCACTTTCTCCTAGAGAGGATATATTTTTCTATAGAATAAGTATTTAACATTTTTTTAAATTATTTTTTAGAAATTTCAGTTATGTTGTTCATGTAAATATTTATAAAAATTATTATATTTTAAATAAAAATGGTTTTTGTCATAGAGGTATATATTAACATAGAGGGAGCCTACCTTCCGCGCTTCCTGACGACAAGATCTCATGGACTGGTTTGCTGCATCTCTTTCTAACACATTGTATCGAAAATCTATGATGACATTCAGTGTGAATATAGGCACGGAAGAGGAGGACAACTGTAGCAGCTTTACTATGCGTAAGATTGAAACAGCACTAATCCAAATAAAAAAGATGGTGTCGTCACTTCGCTCTGAAAGACACTCTCTCTATGCTAATATATAACTCTATGGTTTTTGTATATAACAAAATAGCCTGTCATCTGTCATTTCTTCTTCTTTTTCGGCTGTCATCTGTCATTTCTTCTTTTTTTGGGCAGTCATCTGTCATTTTTTTCTTCTTTTTTGGCTGTCATGTGTCATTTGTGAGCAAATAATTTAGTAGAATTTTTGGTAGATTTTATCCTCAATCTAGTAGAATTTGGTAGGTTTTATATATAAATCTAGTAGAAAACGAGGTTCGGTCGTTGGCAACCCTGATAATGACAGAATCAAAATTATTTTATTTCCATTTTGGAAGAAGGAAATGTAAGTAAATCAAAGAATTGCAACTTAAAAAAATAAGTATATAAAGTCATAAGGTTTAGCAATACAGTGGAACCCCGTTAACTCGGATTAATCGGGACCGCGGCCGATCCGGGTTATCGAAAATTCGGGTTAGCCGGAGAAAATGGTAAAAATTATTAAAATATGGTATGCTTACAGATAAACTCTGTTATAATTGGCACACAGACACTTGTAAACCACGTTCGCGTTCCACACATACAAAGCGTCGTCGAGAGTCTCATTTTTAGCTTTCTTAGCTTTGCACCGATTGTCCAAACTGTCTTTTGTTATCATTTTGAAACAAAAACAACATTTTAAGTTTTATTGCCATTACGTAGACAAAAAATCCAAACACAAAATCTGAATATATTTACGCGGAACGAACAATGAGACTTTACTACACACACACAATACCGTCTCACAACGAGAACGAACTTATGTTATTTAATAAGAGTGAAGACTAAGGCCATTGTTTGAAAAATAATTTTTTAATAGTCTTTTCTAAACAATGCTAGACAGTTTCAAGTAAATAAAGGATACTACAGATGCCTATTGGTTTCGATAACACGAGAATGAGCGTTGTCTGTCATGCCAGTTATATTATGTATCAAATTACACAAATACGCATTATCTCTCATTGTATAATGTGTTTGACATTGAAAATTGAAACGAATGAACTACATAGGAATTCGCTAAAACGACAAATTTTTACGAAGTTTATTATGATAAATAAAATTAGCCTGAAAAATATATTATAGTATTCGAACAATATGTTTATAAGGAAAGATAAAAGAAAATATTTTAAGATGTTGAAAAGAAATTGGAAAATCCAGCATAAAGGACATACATTTTTATTGTTGTAATGTTTGTCTGATAAAAATCGGTCCGGGTTAGCCGGACTTCCGGGTTATCGGGGGCCGACTTATCGGGGTTCCACTGTACATTTCCATATTTTAATCAGACAACAATTTGATTATGGTGAAAAAGTTTACTGGAGAGCTTGAACAAGAGGTAAAGCAATTTTAAATTAGTGGAAAACGGTTGATTTGTATGTAAAGAAGACAAAGACAAGTTTATATAAAGACAAGCTAGCTAATGAAACAGATGCAGTGGTAATTTTGTTCACATAATTATAATATATGATTATTAAATCTATTAACTGTTCAATGATGTAAAAATTTGTTAATGTGGGGAAAACTTTTATTTAAATTCAATACTATATTTCTGTAGTGGTATGGCAAAACTTGATATTATGTCTGATTTTAGCCAGAATGAGATTATTTGCTTGATATGCTATTTAGTAAGAGTGTGTATTTAGTGCTCAAGTTGGTAGAGTTTGGTATGTGTATGATGAAGGTAAAACCCCCTTTTAACTTAAAGTAGAACCCCGATTATCTGGGTGCGGATTATCTGTGCTATGATTTTCTATTACTCAAGTTACATTTTTGAGGTATTATCAAAATAAAGTCATCGTACATCACTTGACGGAAACTTTATATGACTCATAATGAAAGATTTATTTTTTCTGTTACCTTTTTATGATAGTATATGTATTATACCTAAGCAGTATGTAAATGTTCGGATTATCTGTGCTTTTCAATTATCCGTGCCACCTTCGGTCCCTAGGAGCACGGATCATTTTGTTTGTATTAGGTAGGGCAGAACTTGATGTATTACTTGATTTTTTTATGTTGATTACTTTTCGTTTTTGGGTTGGGCAAATTTTCAAAATGCTCTGAAAAGTTAGGCTAGATGGACATATCAATCATTGTCAAAACTCTACAGATTTATAATCCATCCAACTGGTATATTGAATAGTAAACTAGGGCTAAACCAACTATGTATATCAAAACACAATATTTTTAAAGATTGGATAATTTACATGGCAAATTGAAGAATCCCAATAACAAGAATAAAACCTAATTTTAATATTTGTTAGTAGATACCTTTCACTTTTCTAAATAAAAAAAATTGTTACAGATATGACAAACATCTAGAAGATGGAATCCTGCGTTCTTAAAGAAAAAAGCTAGTTCCAGAAGTAAGCTACCAATAATAAACTAGAGAATGTATTACAAGAAAGCTAATACTCAACATAGCTCAATTGCTTCAGATAGAAACACAAAAATGTAAAGGAAAGGGTACAACACAACTGTGCCAGAGAAAATGAAAGGGCAGAAGAGAGACACAAAATTTATTGATTTATTAAATTTAAAAACCAAAGTATACAAAGGTCAATTAAATAAAGAATAAAAAAATGATACATGTATATTAATGATCCTTCTATTTACCCTTAAAGCTTGTTACTGACCAGGAGGTACCTATACTATAATAGATATAGTATATCTCATATCGCTCACTAAAGTAATGAGTGAGCCTGCATAAAACTTGTTTCAGATAATTCCAAATAAATTTAACATAAAACATGTTTTGGCGGCCATCGCAGCTGCTGCCTTATGCAGTAGTCCTCTTCACAAGTATTTTGAATTTTTGAAGTGACAATTAACCTTGACCATCTGTTCCACTTAAACTCTTCTTTTATGCTAAAATTACATGTCCTGTAGCTATTATGTAGTTATGTTATTATTATGTTATTTTGTTATTTGTGAAACGATGTTGTTTGTGTGTGACTCTTGATACTATAAATACTTTTTTTCATGTTATTTATAGTATCATGGTGTGACTTTTATTTTTTTTTCCTATTGGCTTTGGATTGCTTGCACCATTCCGCCACGATAGATAACAAATTACTGTTTGCTGCAATATCTTAAATAATAATAACATTATGTAGATGTTCACACATATAATACTTATGCACGCATATACTTACTACAATCTGAGACACAATTGTCTAGTGATATTGGTAATTTTTTGGGAAGTTAGGTTGCTAGACGTCACTGGAAATTACTACACAAGCAAACACCAATACTCAGCACCAATATTATTAATAGTAAACAGAGATAAATAACATATACCTACCTTACGCCAATCAATATTTATTTACACCCTTATAACGTATGGATAACAAATGAGAAAATTATTTATTGTACAAAATTAAAATATTTTGAAGAAATAAATTCCACAAAATTTTATGAGTTTAGTACACCTACACTACACTCGCACTATTTCCAATAATTTTTCTTTTTGAAGATATTCTTCTTTAGCGGCGAATCGATTGAGGGTAAAATTGTACATCAACCACGCGCCTGCGCACACTGACAGTATGTAGTTCTGACAGTAGAGTAGAGTAGAGTATTTATTGGTAATAATGTACAAATGTACTTTTACAGGTCAGCAATAATTAAAATTGTCTAAAATTACATTAAAAGTTGACAGTACTTCAGTAAAAAAAACCTATTACTAAAATTTAAAAACTAAACACTAATTAAATTACAGGACAAAACAAAATTTAGATCTGAAGTACTCCTCAAATGAGTAGAAAGCACCCATCAGAAGATAATTTTTAATTTGTCTCTTAAATTGGTTAAAATCAAGACTTTTAATAGATATTGGTATACAGTTATAAAATTTCAATGCTAGGTATCTGGTTCCATTTCTGGTCCTCTCAAGTCGACTGAAGTCTGGTACAAGGGCATCATGATTTCTAGTCTGATAAGTATGCTGTTGTGTTTTATACAGATCTACATTTTGATGAACATACAACAGGCACTGCATAATGTACACAGAAGGTAGTGTGAGAATCCTCAGGTTTCTGAAAGACTGCCTACAATCGTCCCGATAACCCTGACCTGTGATTATGCGAATACACTTTCTCTGCTGACCAAACACCTTATCTATATGGCAAGAGTGTCCCCAGGAAAGGATTGCGTAAGTTAGTCGTGAGTGAAAGTTGCTGTGATATGATGTAAGAAGGGTTTGAAGGGAGGTAACCTTAGATAGGTTTCTAAATAAAAAGAGTTGGCTTGAGAGCTTTTGGGAAAGTTTCAGTATGTGCCGTTCCCAAGTGAGTCCCTGATCAAGATAAACACCAAGAAATTTAGCTTCCTGTGAACAATCTGTTAAAATGGGATGTGTAATGGTGTTATGTCTTAGGGTAAAGTTCACTGTTTGTGATTTTGAGTTATTGAGAGAGAGACGATTTGCCAAAAACCATTGGAACAAATTGCTCTCTGTGGTCTCAAGATCAATATCACTGATTTGGGAAGGGTGGTAACTTTGATAGCATGTAGTATCATCAGCAAATAGGACTGTGCTTACAGGGCCCTCTTGTGAAAATCCCAAGTCATTTATATAAATGAGAAATAATATTGGACCTAGAACTGACCCTTGAGGCACTCCATACATCAAAGGTTTTTTATCAGATTTGAGCTGGTTAAAAAACACATATTGAAATCTATCTGATAGATAAGACTCAATCAATTGAATAGACATAGGATGAAAATTATAGGCATGTAATTTTTTAAGAAGAATACTATGAGTGACACAATCAAAAGCTTTAGTAAGATCAAGGAACGAGGCAAGGGTATCAAGAAAGTTTTCAAGTCCTTCCAAAATACTGCCTGTAAAATGATCGATAGCAAGTGTTGTTGTTTTGTTTTTTCTAAATCCAAATTGCTGCACTGCAAAAAGCCGATTAGATTCAAAATAGTCATTGATCTGCTTCTTTAGGATTCTCTCAAACACTTTGGAAAGAATTGGCAAAAGAGAAATTGGACGAAAGTTATTATGATCATCAGCCGAACCTTTACGTTTAAAGAGAGGTATGACTTTCGCAGTTTTAAACACTGAAGGAAAAATGCAGGATGAAATTGAGTAGTTTATTAGTTTAGTTAAAGGTAAGCTAATGTTGTGTTTAATTGCCTTGATTATTTTTGTGTTCATTCCATCCGGGTCCTTGCTCTGGCTATTTTTTAATTCTTCAATTGCTTTTACAACTTCCTCCAAATTTGTTGGCTCAAATCTGAAGGAGCAATGATTAGAGGCGAATGAAGGAGCATGTGGTATAAAACTAAGGTATGTATTGAATGATTGGTCAGTATGATTAAGTGTATTTATTACATTTTCAGCAATACCACAGAAGAAATCATTAAAACTATTTGCATTGAGTGATGAATTTTTTATTGGTAAATTCTTACATCTTGAGTTTATTAGGGACCACATAGCCTGTTGACGGTTGTTAGAGTTTAATATAAAATCATCATTAGATTTAATCTTTGCCTTATGTATAGCATGTCTGTATTTTTTCCTATATTCTGAGAGTGTTTTCTTTGTCACTAAAACGGGGTCACTTTTATTTAAAGATGTCAAAAATTGTAGTTTCTCCCTCATAAGTTTCAAATCATCATTAAACCAAGAATTTTTTTTACATTGTTTACCTTGCTCAACAAGCCTAGATTTTTCAGGAAAAGACAGATTTATTGCCTGCGTTAAAATATCGATAAACATTTTAAACCTTGAGTCCACATCAATACATTCATTATCAATAAATTCAAAATTTTGTAAGCAAAGATTGTTATTTAAAGAGGCCAGTCCCATCTCTGTAATGGGCCTGTAGCTTATTCTAGATTTAGAAGTAGTTTGGGACACTTCACATTTAAACAATATGCCTTTGTGGTCTGAAGTGTGTGAAAGATCAACAGCTTCGGATTGCAACATGGTACTATTAATATTTGTAAATATGTTATCAAGACATCTATTATAACGGGTGTTAAATTTTATTGATTTTTTGAGGTTATAGGATCTAAAGAAATTGCACAGATCCAGGGCTGCAATATCCCTTTCATTGAAGTGCACATTGAAATCCCCTGTTATAATAAGAGGTTTATTTGTATTTAACTTTTTGAAAACTTTTGACATTGTATTGAAGAATTGATTTAAATCACCATCTGGGGTACGATACACAGTGACAAGTTGAATATCAAATTTTACCAAATGTACACCTGTTATTTCACAATGTTTTTCAAGAGACAAACTTTCAAGATTTAATGAAACAGAATCAAAGGTTTCTTTAATATATATACTTACACCCCCATGAGAGCCCACAGTCCTTGCAAAGCCAGAAATCATTCTGTAGTTCTTAATTTTAATTGAAAATAGTTCCTCAGATACTAGCCAGTGTTCATTTATACATAAGCAATCTGCTGATACTTCATTGAGGAGGACCTCCAGATCTAAGAAGGAGGTACGCAAACATTGTATATTACAGTGTAAAATAGTTTTTTGTGCTTTCTTAAAATTTCCTAAAATACCTTTATTATTATTATTATGTACAGGAACATTTACTGCACCACGGTTTTCTTCAGCGGATTCACTGAGGATCGAGGGCGTTGAACATGGAGAAAATGGTTTATGTTAGTTCCCAGTGGCCATAAATCAGATGACATTATGGCATCATTGTTTATCTCAGGAACTCCTACCTTAAAAGAGCTATATAGGTGGTTCTTTTTGGTAACCATCTTCTCACACACACAGTCCTGGTCAAGCTCATATTTTTTGAGAAAGTTGAAAACATCAGTTGCTTCAGTTTCAGGAGTAAAACCTGATATAAATACCCATGATTTAATTGGAGTAGGTGCTACAACCTTTAGTAGGTTATCAGTGTTAATGCCTTTCTTGGGACTTGGTCTTCTGTTTTGTTTTCTTTTTTTATATGACACCAGTTTGAAACCATCATTTTCAGTCACTTCCTCTTGGATGACGGGAAGGATTTGTAACTCAGAAGAGAGTTGTGAGTTTAGATTGGAATCATTAGTACATATGTAGTTCATTGCTAATCTTTCAAGATAGGTATGTATGTATCTGTAACCGTGCAAATAAGTCATTAAAAGAATATATTAGTGGTTTTAGGAAATGTATTATTTATTATAATTCTTGTGTTTTTGGATTTGTGTTTCCCTGTAGTAAAATAATAAAATATGTAGGCATAATATTTTTACAGTTTGTCGCTGTGTTGTGTAATTATATCCGAAACTTACGCGTCAATTCAAGTGGCTCGATGGCGTAGTTGGCAGAGCGGTGGGACAGAGAACGGAAGCACACGGAAGGTCGCGGGTTCTAATCCTAGACGATTCATACTTTTTTTTATTTTTCGTTATTTTAATAAAAAATTTTTGAAAGTGGTAGATAAGAAAGTTAGTTTAATTTTTAAATAAAATACAAATAACCTGTTAAGTATATTTACTTCGTTTAAATTACCTATATATACTCGGTTCGCTAAACTCAGACGCAAATGGCTAATGATTTTAGTACGTAACTTTTTGGTTTTTTGCCAATTTTGACAAAATTTGCAAAATTACTAAATATTTAGTAATTATTAACTATTTAGTAATTATTTTTTTGGCAATTTTATCAAATTGGCAAAATTACTAGCTTAAATCACTAGCCAGTTGAGTCTGAGTTTAGCGAACGGACTATAATAGAAGAATATCTTCTTACGTGCGTACAAAGTACACACACATTCTTTTTTTTAATGAAGTTGATTTGAGCTTGAGCAGTATTTAATAGTGTGAGGTAGTAATTTTTGTGTTGTATGTTTCCTACTCTGAATCTGTCAAAATGGATCTTGGCTGAGCGAATTTAGTTTAGATACTAATAAATAAAAAGCAAAAAAAAATACAAAAAAGGAAGTGGAAACTGGAGACATTAAATTAACTAGTAGGTATACTCTTCATTCAGGGCCCTAACCAACTTAAATTAATTTACAAATAGGGAATTAAACAAAAATAAAAAAAACCTAATAAGTGCTAAATAGGTACTACTTATACTAAATTCACAATCAAGATGCAGTAGCAATAAACAAACCAAGACACTTCAATGTTACGAAAAGCAGTCCCAAATTATCATTTTCAATGTATATACATTGTATAAATTTCAATTCATGATTTACAAAGTTTATACATTGTAAATCATGATTCGAGGGCGCTCCTCGTAACAATGAAGTGCCTTGGTTTGTTTATTTCTACTGCATCTTGATTGTAAATTTAGTATAATAACTTTTATTTTAGTATTTGATTTTTAGTTTTTTAATTAGTTTAGTGTTTAATTTTTTAGTGATTTTTTTATAATAATAGACTTCAATATAATATATATTATCCTAAAATGAGTTCTTATTTTTGTTCTAAGTAGCTTTCACTATTTCCTACTAACACTACATTATAAGGATACATTAACTACCAGGGACTCTGTTACCTTGTAGTTTCCTTGTTTACTGATCCAAAACTAATGAGAATAAATCACAATCTTTACATATTCATTGGCCACTCTTTCCTTATAGAGTGCCTACCACAGAATCTCTTGAGGAACGCCATATGCTTTCTTAAGATCAATGAATACCATATGAGGGTATGTTTCTTTATTCCTGTGTTTTCCATCAACTGCCAAATGAAAATTGGCATCTGTTGTTGATATGCCCTGCATAAAGCCAAATTGATTATCGGATATTACAGTTTTTTCACATATCCGTCTATCATCTATCTATCTATATAAGGATTTTTACCGATTTTACTTTTAGCTGTCGCCGCCTTCCTTCTTTCAACCAACATCTCAATCGATTACTCTCCCATGTTTTCATGATGTGACTAAGTAGTTTTATGGCCCTGTAGTTTATATATACAGTATGTCCCTGTAAGTTGCAACCATATGGAAAACTTATTTTTATTATTAATTTTACGAAATAAAGTTATTCTTCATAAAAATCTCTGCATAGTCCAAAACCTGAGATTCAAACATGAGATATCAAATTTTATGAATATTATACGAGGTATGTCAAAAAATATGAATTTCGCCCAAGAGTAAAGTAGGTAGCTTTATTTTGCACAAAATTGTTATTATAAAAAGTTGTTTAGAAGTAAGAATTACATTCTAATACGCAATTACATTCTTCTAATTAAAAAAAAATTAAAAATTTTTCTTAAATTATTATTGATAACCAATTCTTGATTCTTTATAAAATGTTCTGCATTGTCTAAAACCTAAAAAATATAACCACCTTATATCAAATTTTATCAATTTTATGAGGTGGGTATGGCAAAAAATATGAATTTCGCTCAAGAGTAACACCTTTATTTTCCACAATATCGAAAATTGTTATGAAAAGTTGTTTAGAATTAAAAACTTTGTTTCAATATGCAATTACATACTTCTGATTGAAATATTCTGAATTATAAAAAGGTACTTTACTTTTGATCAAAATTCATCTTTTTTTATATACCTCATATAAAATTGATAAAATTTGATATAAGATGGTTGTATTTTAGGTTTTAGACCATGCAGAACTTTTTATTAAGAATCACATTTTTTCGTAAAATTATTGATAAAGGAATTATCAGAATTGAAATAGGGTAAAACGCCAGTTATTGGACACGAGACAGTTATTGGACATTACAGTGTTAACTTACGATTATAAGATTTCTGCAAGTGCTAACAAGAGTATATTTCACTAGGTGGCACTACTCGCTTCTATATTACGTACATTCTTATGTCTATGTTCTGCCTTTAACGGGTTCTGTGATTTTGGCGGTAAATATTTGTAGGTTATGTGAGTGAAGTGACATTTAAGCATTGTGTTAAGCATCTGCTCTGACTTTTTTTTCAAAACTACGTGTTATTTTTAAGGTAAGATTGTATTTTTATTTAAAAGCGTGTAGTTAGGACACTTATAGTCCCTAAGGTAGATCGCGTACAGTAATAGGGATTTTAATTTGGATTTAATTACGCCTGTCCAATAACTAAACTAGAAAACTTGCTGAATTCTATTATGGGACACCTGTCCAATCACTAGATAACTATACTTACCACATATTTCTACAATTTTCAACGTGTTTATGTATAATTAACTGGAGATAGCAGTAAAATTAATTTAGTAATCGATTTGACAGTTATTGGACAGCTGTCCAATAACTAAATTTGACCGTCCAATCACTAAATTGATTTTTTAGGATTGTAGTAAAATGCCTAAACTTAGAAAATACGATAAGAATAAACTTATAGAAGCTGTTAAGGATGTCCAAAATGGCACTGAATCGTATAGAACAGCTGAAAAAAAATATGGAATTCCGAAGTCCACTATAGAATTTAAATTAAAACATCCGGAACATAAAGATACACTTGGACCGTCTCCTATTTTAACTTGCGAGGAGGAGAATACTCTGGTTAGGTACGTTCATTAAATTTATCTTAATCCATAGCATTATTTGATTTTACATTCAATATTCCAGATGGATACAAGAAACCGCTTCAAAAGGTTTCCCCAAAAAGGCTAACGATTTAAAAAGCAGCGTGCAAAAATTTTTAACTGAAAATCCTCGCCCCAATAACTTTAAAGATAATCGACCTGGAGATGGATGGTTAAAAGTCAGTCGCCAAAAAAATGTATTTTAATCGGTATTTATCGTTTGATTTTTTTAGGGATTTTTGAAGCGACATCCAGAGGTTTCTAAAAGGACAAGTGAAGGTGTAACGGCAGCTAGCGCTTGTGTATCTGAACGAGACATCAAAAACTGGTTTAAAAATATTGAAACCTATGTCAAAGAAAAACATCTAGAAGAAGTTCTAACTGATCCATCAAGAATTTTTAATGGAGATGAGTCAGGATTTCAAATATGTCCATCTACTGGAAAAGTATTTGCTATGAAAGGTTCAAAAAATGTTTATAATGTTGAAAAAAGCTGTTCAAAAGAAAACGTCACTGTGATGTTTACGTTTTCAGCAGACGGTAAAATTTGCGTGCCTATGGTTATTTATCCTTATCAACGTATTCCAGAAAAAGTTGCTAAAGGCATTAATCCTAAATGGGGTGTGGGCAGAAGCGATAATGGTTGGATGACGACAGAGACATTCTATCAGTATATTGCGAATGTTTTTTACCCCCACCTAATTGAAAATAATATTAAGCTTCCAGTTATTCTTTTTGTAGATGGGCACAAGAGTCACTTAAGTTACCAATTAAGTCTATTGTGTAATGAACTGCAAATTGAAGTAATTGCACTTTATCCTAACGCCACAAGGATTTTACAACCATGTGACGTCTCTATTTTCCGTCCACTAAAAGAAGCTTGGCGGCAGTCAGTAAGAGAATGGGAAGAACAGCATCCAGGAGGGGTAGTCAATAAGGTTGTATTTGCTTCTATATTGGAGCAAGCTACAAAAAAAAGTTGTAAAACTGAAACAGTAGTAAATGGTTTCAAGGTTTGCGGATTGTTTCCATTTAAAGCAGATGCTATTGACTACACAAAATGTTTAGGTAAAGAAGTAGTAAAAAATTTAATCATTTCGGATCATCAAAAGAAACCCAAGATGGACTATAATACTTTCGTAAATATCTTAGGTCCTGAAAACGTTCATAGCTTAGAGAATTTAAAAGAAAATCCAAAGAATAATCTACCTAGCGACGATAATTTGAATTTGTTGTTCAAAATCTGGAATTTTTTTGAACATGATCCAAAACATTCTAACCAAATGGTTCTAAAAAATAGAGACACAAACATTAATATTATTCAAAATATAGCTATCACATCTCCGGTTAAAAATACTGAAATAAAAACATCAGAAAAAAGTGGTATTGAAAATGTAAATATTTCTGAGAGTAATAGTACCAATGATATCCATATTCAACAATATAAAACTAATGTTTTTATGACTTACCCTCTACAAGTAAAATTATTGTTAAACACGAATTGTTGGGCAATTTTTTAACTTCTCCTACTGTACCGGAAAGAAAAAATAAACGTAACACGGAAAGACTTCCTTTTGCTATTACATCTTCACGATATCAAGAAATGTTACGAAAAAAGGAGGAGTTAAAAGAAGAGCAGGAAAAACAAAAACAAGAAAGGAAACGGAAAAGAGAAGAAAAATTAACCAAAAACCAGTGTAGCAACAAAAAGAATTCAAAAAAAGTCAAATGTTCTATTTGTTCAAATGATATTCAATCGAATAAATTAAAATGCGATGACTGTAGTCTTTATTATCACGAATGTTGTATTCCTGTTAAGCATAGACAGCATATACCTAACGATGGTGATCTATTTATATGTCACAACTGCTTCAATCTGCAGGATAGTGATTCCGATGCTAATAACAGTAACCAAGACAGTGAGGATGAAGATATTGACGAACTTTTCACTCAATACAAAGAAGCACAGAAGCAATTATAAAATTTAATTGTGTCAACAACTGTACATAATAGGTACCGCACAGAAATTTTGGTTTTTCTTGTAATTTTCATTTATTTTTAGGTTTGTATTGTGTTAAAGCAGTTGTCCAATAACTAATTTTGAGTGTCCTGTAACTAAATAAACTGTCCAATAACTATAATTTTTGTAACTATTTTTAATAAATATATATTGACAGAAAAGATTTAACCCTTTCTTTAAATCCTTTTAGCCATATTGTAATAAACTGTTTAGACTACGTTTTGTATAAATTTCAATTCAATCTGCAGAGAACAATGTGAATTACGAATTTTTAAAGTTGAAATTTTCTTAAGTGTCCAATAACTGTATGGTTTACCCTAACTGAAAATAATGTTGGTTTAAAAAAAAAAAAAAGAATTTCAATTAGAAATATGTAATTGCATATTAGAATGTAGTTCTTAATTCCAAACAACTTTTCATAATATGTAGCAATTTTCCATATTGTGAAAAATAAGGCTACTTTACTCTTGAGTGAAATTCATACTTTTTGACATACCTCGTATAAATAATATTCATAACATTTGATATTTGATGGTTGAATCATGTTTTAGACTAAAAGATATTTTTATCTTAATCTGTAATCTTTATCTGTTTATGAAGAATAACTTTTTTTCATAAAATTAATAATAAAAAAGTTTTCCACATGGTTCCAACTTACAGGGACTGAATTTCTCTTTCCTTGAATTCTTCTTTTCATATCTACACTTTCATTTCTTCTGTTGACTAATACTCCCAAATATTTGAACGTTTCAACCTTTTCAAAGCTGTGTGCGTCTCTTGTCGTTTCAGTCCTCTCAGTTTGGATTCGTTTTCTATTTCTTGGAAGGTTTTCTTTAATGCCCTTTTATCTGTTGCTACTATGGTTATATCGTCCCCTGTAGTTTGTACATTGTTATATCGATACATTTTTGGCAAAGTAATGTAAGTGACATTTTATGTTTTTCCATTAAACTAAAGCTATTATTGTTTAGAAGGTACTGCCAAAGTGTATTCTTTTTGTTGTTCCTCTTTCTTTTTCACTGCCCAACATTCAGTTCCGTACATCATAGCCGGTCTTATGACTGTTTTATAGAATTTTCCCTTCAGCTTAGCTGAAAGAAAGAGGAACAATGAATGCATGTGGCGGAAATGAGAATGCTTAGATGGATGAGTGGAGTGACAAAGAAGGATAAAATTAGAAATGAGTATATTAGGGGAAGTCTAGGTGTGGCACCAATTGATGCCAAAATGAGAGAGCATAGGTTAAGATGGTTTGGTCATGTTCAACGTCAAGACGTTAATCACCCAATACGAAGAATAGCTGAAGTGCAGATTCCTGGAAGGAGTAGGAGAGGAAGACCAAAGAAGACCTGGGGGGAGACGATAAGGCAGGACATGTTGGTAAAGGGGATTAACATTGATATGACCCAAGATAGAATTGTGTGGAGAAATGCAATTAGGGAAGCCGACCCCGTATAGGGATAAGGCAAAGAGAATGATGATGTACTGCCAAAGTGTAGTAAGTCTAGAATTATTTCAAACATAAAATATCTAGGCTTACAACACTTTGGCAGTACCTTCTAAACAATAATAGAGTTTGTTTAATGGAAAAGGATGATTCGCCAAAAATGTCACTTACGTTACTTTGCCAAAAATGTATCGATATATCTCCCTTGTTTTTGTAAACAGGTACTGATATACCTACTGCTTCTCCATTCATATGGCATCCGTCCAACTTCCATATTTCTATTAAATAAACCTATTAGCCAGTGTGTTCCTTTCTCTCCTAATGCCTTCCACACTTCCCCAGGAATATCCTCCGGTTTATTTTCCTTTCTTTATTTTTTGAAGTGCTCGAACCACTTCCTCATGGTTAATGCAAGTTAATAGTAAATTCAAGGTAGGAAGCATATATCAGCATGTCTCACAATCAGGATGAAAGAAAAACACAGTATGTATAAGATGGAATGCAACCACAGATATGTGTTTCTGATTCATTAGTCGTCATCAGTATGGTATAGCTAAGTTAAAATAGGTATAAGTTAACCTTTCCTTGTTTGTTTGTTTGAAACATTCTAAACATTTGGTATTCCTTTCCTCAGGTAGCTGTAGCTTCATCTGTGGATGTGTTAGTTGCTGTTCTGGAATCCTCAGGGTCTTCTAACATTATTGCTACAAATTGTTTGTATTGCTACTGTAGTGATCCTTTCCCAAGTTAACATACACCTATTTTAACTTGGCTTTACCGTAATAATGACAACTAATGAGTCAGAAACATGTGTCTGCAGTTGCATTCCATCTTATACATACTTTTTTTTTTCATCCTTGTTACGAGACATGCCGATATATACTTCCTAACCTTAATTTCACTATTAAACTCTCATTAACCATTCCTTGTTTAATTGTTTGAAATGTTCTAAACGTTTGGCATACCTTTCCTCAGGCAGTTGTAGCTTCTTCCGTGGATATGTTAGCTATTGCTCTGGAATCCTCAGGGTCTTTTAACATTATTGCCACAAATTTGATGTAATGAGTCAGAAACATGTGTCTGCCACACATCTATAGAGATATAAAAATGCAACAGGTGTTACCCTAAAAAGATACAGCTATACCAATATGTAAGGAAAGTAGCTAGTCAAATAAACCATTAAAAATGTAAGATATAAACATTTAAACATTAAGTTTGTAAAAAACTAAGTACAGTTAACATTTAAAACTTATTTCAACAGCAAGAGAACAAGTGGTAGCAAACAAGTGTGCATAAAAAAATAATTGTAAATGTATGTAATCCCCAAAAAAAACTCATAATAATACATAACTTTTATTAAAATTAAGTTCAATAGTTACTCCGAAAAACACAAATGTACATTTGGCAACATTGAACATGATCAGAATATCCTATATTGTGTGCAAGCGCGCTGGACTTATTTTTACAAACAATGAATTTTTGGCCATTTTACAATATTATTTATTTTTGTATAATTTAATGCGAAAATAATGAATGGTATTTATAATATGTTATAATAACTAAAGGTATTTTGTACTTTGATAGCATTTTAATCTGGCTAGTTTTAAATTTTCCATATTTTATAATTTTTTTTTCAATTGTTTTAAACATTTCTACACTTTTTGTTTGTTCCGTAACAAAAAACATGAAAATTTTGCCTTTGTTCCAATTTTTAGGCTAAGTCCAAAAAATGTACGCATTTTTAGTGATCCTTACTAATGTAAACATTTACCCTTACATCTTGTTAGTTGATATCTTTTTAAGGTAACAACTGTTGCATTTTTATATCTCTCTATGGATGTTTGTTTCTTATCAAACCCATTTTTAGATGATCTGATGATTTTTACTGATAGGGCCGAATTCTTTGCCTTTTATTCTCTACATATTGATCGAAAAACCCACCACTTTTGAGTATTCTTTATTTATACAGATGATGGAGAATAAAGGTACAGAATTCGGCTACTTCATCATTTATTGAAGACGTTTTGTTTACCAATGTAGATGAACTGATGTTTACAAATATGTAAACAAAAAGTCTTCACTAAATGGATGAAGTAGCTGACTTCTTTGTCTGTAATCTATATTTTGAGGTTGAAGTCATTAATTTAAAGGGCAGGATAAAAAAACTCTGTTAATATCAAGCTTTCACAAAATTTATTTGTTTCATTTAGTTTAAAATAAATTATAATTATTTTTTCAGTAAATACAGTGATATTAACAGGAAAAAAACATTGTATAAAAGAAGCATATTATAAAAACTTACTACATGAGCTTAGTCCATTAAAATTTTAGCACTATCACAAAACATAAAAAACTCCGAATCTTTGGTAGTTACAATGTTTTAATTTTATCTCACCTCACAGTAATAGATTTTGGCACTGAAATGTTTCATAAAAACATTGTATGGTCATCAATTTCAAATGGATTGGCGTAACTGACGTCGATCTAGATTTAAGTCATGTATTTCTGTCTGATTCTGCCACATCATTAAGTTCATTTAGTAATAGCAGATTTACAAAATCCATTTTTATTTCAAAATAAACATATAATAAACGTTAAACATTTGATTAAACACACGCAAAAAGTTAGGTTAATGGATTAACTGACAGATCTTCGATCATTCCATGTCATTCATAGTTTGTGGTTACAATCCATACCACTAGATGGCGCAGTTTTGTTTGCTGCCCAAAATGTAATGGGAAATGTCAAGAGTTGTACGTATTGCACAAACTATGGAGACCACAAACCATACATACTTATAGACGTTTCACGACCATGTTAATCTTTTGGATCGAATTAACGCCATCTCTTGATTGGAATGGGAACTAAATTGACAAATTTTAGTTACGTGGGAATTTCAAATTATAAATTTTGCGGGATTTTTGATGAAATTTCGCAGGAAATTAAAACAACAGAAAGACAATTCAATGTTTTACTGAAAACTTCAAATATTCCAATTTGTTTTGAAAATGCTAAACACTACTGCCATGTGTCACGTGAAAGCACTGAGTAATATTGAGTTGAATGTAATATTGAGTTGAATGAAAATTTTTGAAAGAATCTTGTAGGATGATTGTTTAGATAAATACCTTATAATCTTTTACAAACTTCCAAAAATATATAGGCCCGAAATGTTGACGACACACTTGTCTATTGGAATAAACTGTTTCAGGATCTATTATATTGTTTTTTTAAATGTGGAGAAACACAACACGGGATGATCAATCAATGTAAACTAAAAATTCTACTCATAAAAACGGAGAGGAGGTTAATACAATTGATTAAAATCGTGATTAAATCTAATTAAAAACGTAACATCACTATACACTATACACAATAAAATAATTAAGTCACAAACTGTAAAATAAAAAGTAAATAACAAAACAAATTAATTTAATTGTCAACTGTCAGTTGTTAAATATGACAAGAGAATTGACTGACAGCGACATCTCTGGATTGGAATGGTAATTAATTTGCTGTCTTGACCTTGACAATTTACGTGAAACGTCTATGAGTATGTATGGTTTGTGATGGAGACCTACACAGAGGAGAGGAATCGAGATAGGACGACCTTGAAATTTTTGTACACGATTTTGCCTGTTTGCTTGGTTTCTCGCTAGGGCGGCGGTGGCGTAGAGATAGATGCTAGTTTTGCATTGGAGTGAATGTGAAAATTTCGAAAATAATTAATTATTCGTAGTTAATATAAGATTACTGGTTTTGATGGTTAATATTATTTAAATATGAGTGCCAAGAAAGCTTACACTAAAAGAAATTGCTTCGTACCAGGATTTATATCGAGTTATCGTTCCGATAAAAAATTCAAAAGGGAACTTAACGAAGTTAATAAAGACTTTTTATAAATATTTGTCTTTATGTTATTTATAACGTTCATGGATTATACCTATTCGTTTGTATGTTATTTCCTTCGGTGTAAATAAAATTTGTGTATTACCTATTATTGGTTTTTATTTTAACCTGAAAATTATAGTGATAATAATACGAGGATCTTGAAAGTTTTTCTGTCGAAACAATGCATTTTTTGAGACAAAATATTTCACAAAAATTAACATTAATTTTATAAAAGTCAGACTGTCGTCTGTAGTTAATTTACATATACTTTATTAACTAAATTTAAACATCTGATAGGTAAGCTTTCAGAATATAGATAAATCAAGTGTTCAAAAGAAAAAGCATTTTAAATTTTGATAAAAAGAATAATTTAAAAAAAATTGATCAATAAACTTCAAATTATTTAAATAACTTTTTAAAAACAATTACGTACAGTTAAGTTCAATTTTTTCAACTAACAAACTTTTTGATATCAGTTACAAAGATATTAACAAATTAATTTGCAGTTGAAATACCATTGGTATATAAATGTGGCAGTTAGATAATGTGACAAAATATTTCCGCTTCAAAATAAGCTGTCCTCATATTAAAGTAATGACAAATTTAAATTTGATGTCACATCTCCATCTACAATGGTATAAAAAGAATACACTTTTTACCACACGTCGATATGTTATAAGGTTAAAATAATTTATTTTTGGCATAAAACACATTCAGCTACAATCCACCAATAAATTAATGTCTAATTACGATAAAAACAATAATAAAATGAGTTAAATAATAAATAAGTCCATAAGAGCTAATGTATTTGTAGCACCTATTCGAACACTTACGCCTCTAGCGGCGATTGCTGAAAGTTGAATTAGAGGTTGAAAAGTTAGCCCACAAACGATGCATTGCGTTTCCACTCCTTCTTACAGGTCTCCATAGCACAAACACATCACAGTGTGACATCACACAACCGACCATATTAGGGAGTTTTTGTTGCTACGTAACGTACGCATCTCCGTATACGTAAAGCAACTACCGTGTCGTAGAGGATGAATGTTAAAATAGGTAGTTTTTGTAACTGCCTTAACGTAACGTAAAGCAAATCGTAGTCATTTTTAAATTCCGTTGACATTCAAAAAAATAAAACAATGTTCACACAATATACAATTAATATACAAATGTAAAAAAAGATAAATGAATGATGAAATTGTATGGTTTTAATTGCTTCTATTTAAATATAAAAATATTATTTTTCCTTAGGTTAAAATGTTTTTATTTTTGTTTATACCTACTTTTTAGTTGTAAATTATTGTATACCTACATCAGAATTCCAGTAGGTATAATGTAAATAGTGTGGTAATATTTATTTGAAAATTTTACTGAAACTAGGTCATTTGTTTATCTACTTATTAATTGTGGTGATCACTGTATTTCTTAAATTAATACAAGATTTGTTTGTTTTGCTTTATTAATAGACAACTTAAAAACAATAAAATTTTAAATCTATTATGAAGTTCCAATTTCCAATTACAAACACAGAATAATTTTACTCAAATAGACTAAACCAATAACCAATATAACCTTAAAATGTTTATAAACGGGTAGTACGCTGATGAAATGTTCATTTGGTAGGTAATCGGGCAAGATCCTCGTGTGCATTCGGTGACTTTCGGCTCGATAGGGATGCGTATGAACCTAACGTACCAGCCCGTAACCTTAGGTAATACGTATCGCGATACGGGAGTTCAACCATTAATGCGCAAGCGTATATGTCAAAAAGATGCGTTACGTTTACGTATTTGTGTGCACAAAAACTCCCTATTTACTACATTTGTTTACGTCGGCCATCTTTTGTACACTGTGACGTCACGACGTGAAATTACTAAAGGTGTGGGGCTGTGTTCATCACACTTTCAGACTAAGTAACAGAGAGGTAACCAAACTAAACCACAAATAAGATAAATACCTCTAGTCTATTGACTAAAGTTTTCTAGAAACTACATAAGCAAAGAATACTCCATCCAACAAGAAGCGAAAGCGTGGAATATTTCGGGCTCCAAATTTCTTTGCGCATGACTATGCGCCATGTTTGATGTTTGATCGTTGCTCGCATTCAAGGCGTAACGGCTGTTTTACATGTGTTTGTGACAAGTGACAATTTGTTTGTGTAAATTTTCGTGTTTGGCGTTTTCATAATATTTTATAATTGTTGAAAAAAGTATATTAATATTAAAAATTATTAAAATAAACTATAATTGTGATGGCTGCACGGCTGCACGCAAAGGTGGAATCATAAGGTGCGTTCGCGGGTACAGTTGACAAATTGTCGCCGACAATTTCTAACCTCATTTAATATAAATAATATCGTTAATAGATAAATAAACAAGGTATATTTACTTTTAATTAATATTAATAACTAATTATTAAATTATAATATTAAAATATACCTTGTATATTTATCTATTAACGATATTAATTATATCATTTTAAAGTGCGCATGCGTTTTGCTGCTAATTTGTCGCCGACTAGTCGTCGACAGGCTCCCGCGAACGAACCTAGTGAGTTATATATTAGCATAGAGAGAGTGTCATTCAGAGCGAAGTGACGACACCATCTTTTTTATTTGGATTAGTGCTGTTTCACTCTCACGCATAGTAAAGCTGCTACAGTTGTCCTCCTCTTCCGTGCCTATATTCACACTGAATGTCATCATAGATTTTCGATACAATTGTCGCTGTGTCTAGGTACACGCTAACGTGTACGCAAATAAAAAAGTTAGGTACACGCGAATTAAACTTCATCAAGTCAGTGACGTCATTATTTAGCGTGCGCAGTGACTTTAGGTTTGTTCCAACACGACCGAGAACCGTCACGAAACGGTAACGCTCCTGCGCAGTAAAGAAAATCCGTTCCAACAAAAATATGATCGTCATCGGATCGTCCTTCCCACTGTTCCAACAAGAATTGTGATCTTTCGGTGACGGTTTCGTGATGATCATTTCAGTAATCGGGCAAATGCATAATGTGCTGGTTGGACTGACTTGAGCACTAGGATTTAATTCTTTAAATTTTTTGAGCCTTTGATCGACTAAAAGCACACAAGCTGTCACCAACAAAAATGACAAATATATGATTACCGTCATGGGACGATAACTGGGCGATACAATTACGAACATGCGCACAACAAACGGTACAAGTAGTTTCGTGACGGTTTCTGGGCCGTCCAAAATTTCATGTTGGAACAAACCTTTTATATTTTGGTACACGCTATTTTGATATTTTTAGTGTTTGTTGTTTGTTTGATAGAAAATATTTTTATTAAGGGAAGGGGAAGGGAAGCAAAACTATTCAGATGTTTCAAACTTAATTATTGTAATAAAATAATATGTATATTAAAGTATATATATTTTATTCAGGTTAGCAAAATAAATATTAGTTAACATGATATATACAAAATACTGCTAAAATCATTTTTATACGTAAGTTAATTATACCAGTTTATATTGGTGTTTATTTTTGCTGTGGTGTTTATTTTTATTTATACAGGGAGTTGAACTTGTTACGATTTTCATATAAAATTGGTTATAACTTTGTAAATATATTTTTGTGATATGGAAGTTAAGAAGATTTGGAATATAAAATAAAATATAGAGGGTGTTCCATTTAAAAAACATAAGTTTGGTCTGCCAGCATATTATCGAACGCCCTGTAACATTCTAACTAATTTTAGTAATTTTGTAATAGGAAGCTCAAGGTTTGCTAAAATTTTTGTTACCAACTTTTATTGCTATCTATTACTATAGCGGATCTACTGAGCTTTATCACACTAATCAATCGCCCCGTATATTTGATCTTATTACTTCTGCTACCCTTAATCACAAATTTTTGTCTCTTATCTTTTTCATACTGTTTTAGAATGTTGTTAAACTCATTAAAAGAACTAAATAATTGTCCACACTCCATAGTTAATTGAAAAAAAAAACACTAAGCCAGTGATCTCTCATCTTTTTCATACTGTTTTAGAATGTTGTTAAACTCATTAAAAGAACTAAATAATTGTCCACACTCCATAGTTAATTAAAAAAAAAAACACTAAACAAGTAAAAAATAAGAAAACTCTTTACAAATCAATATTAAAGTTTAAACATAACGCGATTAGACAAATTCTAACCACACTCTGAGACACTCGCGATACTTACAGATACTTAATAACGCGGCTCAAATTAGCGTGTACCAAAAAACCCAGTCATAGTACACGCTAAATAATGACGTCACTGAGTTGATGACGTTTAAGCGTGTACCTAACTTTTTTATTTGCGTACACGTTAGCATGTACCTAGACACAGCGTACAATTGTGTTAGAAAGAGATGCACATAGATTAATAATATAGTATTACCGGATAGATAGGCAACTCACTGTAAAAATTTGGTTCCTTTCGCCACTTGCGACCGTAGTGTTAACTAATCACCATTTGGCGGGAAATTTAAATGGACAAGCATTAATTTCATCCGTTCAGCGCCTCTTGCGGGCCCTTTCGTTACTAATTAAAATATCTTCTTATAATCTCACCTATATTATTAAAATAAAATACCAGAACTTACTAAGCTTGTTAAAGTATTTTATTTAAATAATATCTAAGTAATACTCATAAATTATTCGGAATTCCCAAGTTACAAAAATATGTTATTTTTGCTGTAAAATTTAGTAAGGAAAAGGGATATAAAAAAAGTTATGACAATGTTTTTCTAAATATAGGTACGTGTATTTATTTGTTGTTTCAGATAAAACAGTTATAAACTAATTACTATTTACCTATCTATGCATTTTTCTAACTTTTCTATGATTTGTACACAACGGTACACAACAATAATAAACCATGTTCAGTTTTTTTATTAACACAACACAAAAGTTCTTTCGTTTCGTAACTAAAACAAAACTACACTTTATCAACGAAGGATAAGGAACCAACTTAAATTGAAATTACTAAGAACAAATCGTTAAAGGTAATACAATAAAAAATAAAAACTGTAAACTAATGGAAAATTTTTTCCACTAACTGTCATTACTTTTGACAGAATTGACATTGCCGAGTTAAGCCTCGTTTGATTATTTTATTTATGACATTCAGATATGGCGTTAACATAAATGATTGGTTAAAGTCTTCGTGAGCGAGATAGGCTGTCATTTCTCTTTATTAGCTGACGGTAGTGAAAGTGATGGGGGAAATTCCCCAGTTTGTTCATATAAGATTCCGGGGCATGGAGATGCAGTATGCAGCAAACCAGTCCATGGTCCATGAGATCTTGTCGTCAGGAAGCGCGGAAGATAGGCTCCCTCTATGTTAATATATACCTCTATGGGTGGAATTTCTTGTGTGGTTCGTGGATGCCAGACTAGATCTGGGGAACAAATAAGTCTTTTTTCAATACCACGAGATCATAGCAGGTAAACAAATCAAATTTGGGACAACATCAAGTTTAGGGCAACGGCCATACAACAGCATGAATTTTGTGAACAGTGTTGCCATATCTGTTTATAATTTAGATGTTTAAAATATTATAAAAAAAATTAGTATTTTAGATATTTTATTAGTTAGAGTTTACGGTCTACAGTTTAAGTTAGTTTCTTTTTATTACCATTCAGTATTTTAGTTTTATTAGTTACAGCGTTACAGTTTAGAAATCTTCACATTGTTTAGTGTTTCTATTAACTATTGCCACTATTGATTTTTATATAATTTTAATGCTTTTAGGGCCTGTACTTTATGTCCCGGTTAAACCTCAGTTAGCTAACCGGGGTTTAATCGGGACAGAAAAGTACCTCATAGGGCCTCTTGCGTTGTAATAAAAGCAATTATAATTATTATTATAATTATTTATGAATATAATAATAACGCCCGGTTTCATAATCAACTTAAAGTGAACATTAACTAAAGTTCACTTTAACGTTGACATTTACCCATATGAATTGCATTGACAAGGGTACCAACTTAAAACTTAAAGTCCACTTTAACTGATTATGAAACCGGGCGTAAGTGTAATTGCGTTTATGTCTATGTTACGCATATATTTCTGTCCCGATTAAACCTCGGTTAACTAACCGGCTGTTAACGGAGACATAAAGTACCGGGCCTTAATATCTTTTCTGATTTATATCTAACATTTGTTTTTCATTTTTAAATTATATATTGTGTTCTTATTCAATTTTGAATTTTAGATGTTACAGTAAGAAATATTTTGTAACATGGCAACACTGTCAGTGTTTTTAGATTACCTCAAATGTCAACTACAAATTGGTTATGTTTGGTTGCCCTAAACTTGATGTTGTCCCAAATTTGATATTAAAACGCGCTACAAAAGTTATCTGAACATTAATATTTTAATTCAATACATTTTTTATAGAGCTGAATTATGGCTAAAAGCTGCAATTAGGGAAGATTTACTTTCAAAGGATGTCAATGAATTGCACAAAAATTATAGAATGTGTGAGAAACACTTTCAACCACATTTTATATCGAAGGGGGGAAACGTAAGAAAAAATTTATTTATACAAGCTCATCCTACGATATTCCCATACAACCAAGATGTACAATCTGAGATGAACCCTTAAGAAAAATCATAAGACTTGAAACACAGATTGAAGGTAGGTACAGCTTATTTATTCACAATAATTACAGTGCCTCATAAAAGTCATATAAAAATAAGTACAGTAGAAAAAATGAAAAAATACCCATAAACAGTCATATAAAACACGCTGTATTTTCCTGTCACTGTGTCACAAAAAAAATTGACCAGCGCAAGTACTTGTAATAATTATTGTTACATGTACTTTCACTGGACAATTTTCTTTGTGACACGGTGACAGTAAAATACAGTGTGTTTTATATGTTCGTTCATGGGTATTCTTTCATTTTTCTGACTGTATCTGCTTGTATATGTACTGCTTATACATATGTTCAGTGAAGTGATCTAATAACCTGCAGAATAATGCAAGAGATGGAAAACATAATACATTGTGAAGTAAAGAGAGGTGGAAATTATCAATATAAATGTATAAATTAACATTACATTACATAGTTTCCCAGCTTTAGAAATATAGAAGGAATATGACTACTGTTACTATGACAGGAGAATTTTATAAAATACTCCCCTCACAGACTACTAAAGGTGGGAAACTATGTAATGTAATGTTAATTTATAAGTTTATACTGATAATTTCCACCCATACTAATTTCATCTCTATTTACTTCGCAATGTACATATTATGTTTTCCATCTTTTGCGTTATTCTGCCGGTTATTAGCACGCTCATCACTGTATAAGTTGTTTGTTGTTTTTCATCATAACATAAACAGGATCTAGAATTTTGAAATTTAATAATCTTTTATCAACCTTTAGACACCATTTTGCAACTTGTATTTTATAAGAACGTATCTTATGGTTACATATTGAGTAATACATATGTTGTGGTTTTAGATAAAACTGAAATAGATATTATGCAGCCAGTTGCCAAAAAAACTGATGCCAGTCATAGTATGCACAGTATACCTGATACTTTGATGGAAGAATCTGTGGTAACAGGTAATTTTATTTATTGCTCCTACAACTCTATTACGTGTTCAACAAATCACTAATAAGCCTTAACATATTCTTCTTCTTAAAGTTTCATCTCCTATCGGAGGTTGGATATCATAATGGCTGTGGTCACTTTGTTGACTGCTGCTCTGAACAGTTGTAACTACAGTGGAACCTCGATAACTCGGATTAATCAGGACCGCGGCCGATCCGGGTTATCGAAAATCCGGGTTAGCCGGAGAATATAGTAAAAATTAATAAATAACCTCCATTATAATTACAAAAACATGAAACACATATGCACAGTACACATCTAAATTACGTATAGTTGTATAGAGTGTAGAGTTTTGTTCATTTCTTGGTAAAAAACTCAGTCATACTGTAGAGATGTACCGACACCATAATATGGTAGGTCTGGATCCTGCGTACAAAAAAAAATTGATAAATAGCAAGCTGAAAATTTGTTATTAGCTTAAGGGTGTCTAGTCGGACAAACATTAATATATGGGAACACTGGAACAGGGGAAGTTTTAACTGTGGAACAGGTTAAAAATTTGGAACGGTCAGACCACGAAAACGGCACATGTATTTTTTCCGACAGAACAGACTTAAACTCTCCGAACAGAGATTAAACTCTCATGCAAAAATCAGACTGCTATTTATCACCAAATTGGCGTTTTAATGAGTGGAACATGTAGAATATGTCAAATGACAGGAATTATGACAGGTGATAAATAGCAGTCTGATTTTTGCATGAGAGTTTAATCTCTGTTCGGAGAGTTTATGTCTGTTCTGTCGGACAAAACAAATGTGCCATTTTCGTGTTCTGACCGTTCCAAATTTTTGACCTGTTCCACAATTAAAACTGCCCCTGTTCCAGTGTTCTCATATATCAAAGTTTATCCGACTAGACACCTTTAAGCTATTAATAAATTTTTAGCTTGCTATTAATCAACTTTTTTTTTCATACGCGGGATCCAGACCTATGATATCATATTATGATGCTGCAATAAATTTATTTTAAAGATTCGCCTTTATCAATCCTACCTAATGTTTCTAGTTTCTTTTCCATTGTCACTACAACATTTTTACGTTTTGTTACCATTACGTAGACAAAGCAAACACAATCTGAAGCACGATTACATTACAGAACGGAAGTGATTAATAGGCTGTACTACACACAATACGGTCACAAGGAACAATGTTGTTATTTAAGAAAAGACAAGACCATTGTTTTAAAAAAGAATTTTTAAATAGTCACGTCTTTTTTAAACAATGCTAAGACAGTTTGACATAAATAAAGAAAAAGGAATACAGACAGGTGTCTGTTCTTTCCGATAAGCTGAGACGGTCGCTCTGGCTGCCGCCGTGTGCATGAGTCATTTTTACTATTGTACTTGTGTGTTCAAATTACACAAATACAGATTATCTCTCAAATATTATTTGGCCTACATACATTTTTATTTGATAAAATTGTTAAATTGTTTATTTGTTAAATTTTTGTCTGATGAAAATCGGTCCGGGTTAGCCGGACTTCCGGGTTATCGGGGGCCGACTTATCGGGGTTCCACTGTACAGTTAAACCATTCTCTAAGGTTCCTCAGCCAGGAGATGCGTGTTCTTCCTATGCTTTTAAAGATATATTAGTTTCCTTCTACTATAGTTGATTTTTTAACCAAGAGGAGTAAACTAAAAAGACAGATTCACACCCAAGAAAGTTACTGGAAGTCACCAATTTCATCTTTTTTTTTTCGTTGATCATATCGGCTTTCAATGATAATCCATACATATTATGTTATACTAACACATCGCTAAAGAGTTCTAAAAACAACTGTTTTTATATAAAAGTAGACTAAAAATCTAAAAATTAAAGGCATAATGCAGAAAACACAAAAAATCGCTGATATATTTAATTAACCTATAAAATGACATAAGTAACAAAATTTCATAAATGTCATTAGTGTCAAAATTTAATAACAGTGGAGTAAAGTCGCCTGCGGTTGGACCAATTAGAAACAAGCATTACGGGGTGGTAAATTTGATTCACTTCTCTTCGTTAAAAAACAAACAATAGTATCTTTAACATATAGTTCTTCAATTATATCTTTGCACATGCATGAAATTATTCACTAATTACTTATTATACTAGGTCACCATTTTACTCACAGAAACTATAATAGTGTAGCAAAATTAAACTTCTTGTCCATAGAAACCACAATAAGTTAAACAAAGATAAACAATATGGCATACCTTGTCTTTGATACCTTGTTTACTATGAATTTTGACATTTATCATTTTTAGTGACATTTATATCAGTGCATTTGTTCATTCATGTTGTCAATAACCGTTCATGTTGTTTAACATTGAATTTCTTACACACTACATGTACATTTTATGCTCCAAACTGTGCGAAGGTATTTTTGAAGGCAAGCAATGTCATAAACTTAATTTCGACAAAAGTAGTCTTTGACCAGTTGTTACACCTAACCCTTTAATTATTATATTGACAGTACATATCAATGATATAACATATCTACATACATTTCACTTAATGTTTTGGTTTAACTTATGTGCAAACGAATCATGACATTTGTGCAAAGATAAAATGGAACACCTATATCTGCTTTGAATGTGTGTGTTAAGCCTGTCACGCACGGGGAGCTAAACTATATTATATATGTATTCGTGCAACATTCCCGAACATATCGTGGGTAAGTTCAGGATACATTCAGGGGATGCTGCAAGAATAAATCTATAATATATGTATAATGTATGTAGTATATTATATATATGCATACCCTGTGTGTGACAAGCTTTATTTGGTTATTAAATATACTTTATTATTTCAGATGTTGATGTCAATACCGAAGTATCTACCAGACCCCATACTCCAGCACACACAGTTTCAACTCAAACTCCCCCCAAATTATCTAGTAGCTCACCAAGGAAAGTAAAATTACGAATAAAAATAAAAACTTTACAAAAAAATATTAGGAAATGCAAATCCTCCAAGAAGAAGAAGGAAAATGATAACATTTATTTAAATAAATTTAATCAAATGTGTGACAAACTATTAAACAAGCCTTTAGCACAAATAGTAAAAGCTCAAGCATTATTAAAAAGTAAACCTCCAAAAAGTAGGAGGTATTCTGATGAATATAAACAATTTGCATTAACACTATATTTTTTGGGTCCTAGAGCATATGCTTTTATGGAAAAAATATTGTATTTGCCCTCAAAACGAAGTCTTCAAAAAATTACTGAAAATTTGGTCTGTAAACCTGGTTTAAATAATGAACAAATATTTGATGCCCTAAAATTAAAAGTGAACACAATGTTGGATCAGGACAAGCACTGTAGTATTTGTATTGATGAAATGTCAATTAAAAGTAATTTATTTTTTGATGCAGGTCGTGATGAAATAGTTGGTTTATATGATATAGGAACTGGGAAAAAGGAATCAATAGTTGCACAAAATGTACTTGTGATAATGGTTCGAGGTTTGTATTCAAATTGGAAACAGCAACTAGCATATTTCTTTGTGAATACTAATCACCTTCTTCCTATTATAAAAGAATGTATTTCTAAACTATTTCAATCAGGTTTATATGTGAATTGTCTTGTTACTGATATGGGATCGAATTTTATAAAATTGAGTAAATTACTTGGGATTTCTCCATCTAACCCAGAATTTGATGTCAATGGACAAAAAATTGTTTATTTATTTGACCCATGTCCTTTACTTAAAGCCACTAGAAATAACTTAATTAATAATGTCTTTCATTTTAATAACAAAAAAACTTCTTGGTCCTTTATAGAAACATTTTATCATGACGATAAAAAAAAATTTTATAAGTGCGCACCAAAATTAACATACTCTCATATATACCCCACATCTTTTGAGAAAATGCGAGTAAAACTAGCATCACAAATTTTAAGTAACACTGTTGCAAGTTCTATGAATACATATATTGCTCTTGGTATTCTTTCATTAGAGGCATCAGGAACAGTAGAGATTATTGAAAAATTTAATAATTTGTTTGATATTTTAAATTCTACTGATACGAATAATCCTAACAAATATAAAAATGTATTTGAGGGAACTGAATTTCAGATCAATTTCCTAAATTCCATGATAGATTTTCTACATAACCTGAAAATATTAGATAAAACAGGAAAAGATGTAACATGTCGTTCTAGATCAAAAAATAGTTGGATTGTAACAATTAATGGTGTTAAAAAACTTTGGGATAACTTATCATCTAGCGGTTTTAAATATTTAAAAACAAGAAGACTTAACCAAGACTGTGTGGAAAATTGTTTTGGAAGTATAAGGCAACAAGGCGGAAATTCCATCAATCCAACTGCCATACAATTTCAGAGGGCATTTAAAAAATTGTTTTGTCAAAATTTTATGCATTGTAACAAAATGAATTGCAAAGATGATTTAGATAAACGTTTAATGGATTTAAATGTAAAAAAAGTTTCTAATAGTCAACAATATTCGCCAATGAAGGCTATTTCACTTCCAGATTGTGATTATAAAACAGAAAATCTAACAACCCAAAATGCTTTTCAGTATGTATGTGGTTATTTAATTAAAAAGGCTCTCAATATTCATGTTTGTCATATATGTAATAAATATTCAAGGGAAATTGACGAACTAGATAGTAGTTTATTATTGACACATTTTAAAGCATACAGTACTGATAAATGTGATTATGGGGGACTGAGAACTCCAAGTAAGGACTTTATCCAATACATTTATAAGTTAGAAAGAATTTTTAGTGCTTCATATGAAGATATATTAACTAAAGGTGGAATATCACACTCATACTTTAGGGTAATGAAAGAAGTTCCTTTTAAACATCCGTGTGATTCATTTCCATATACTTATATATTAAAATTATTTATTCGTGTAAGATTATTTTATTCTTTAAAATATTTTAACGCTGATTTAAAAAGTAAAAAAAAAGTATAAAAAAAGGGGGGAGATAGAAAATTAAAAATATTATCACATTTTTAAATATTTAATATTATTGTAGTTTTTATATCAAGCTTTGTTCAATACTACAATAAATCTAGTATGTCTATCTATAGTTGGTTTTTTAATATTATTTATTATATTCAGTAACATATAATATACTCAATATACACAACTAAAATAGTAATTAAATTAAGAGGGAAGAGAATTAATTATATCAAGATTTAATTTTTTGAAACAATTTTTAGGAATAACTCATTTACAAATTCTTTATTATGCACGTATTAATATTGCTTTAAGATTCAAATTTTTAAAACAATTTTTAGGAATACCTCATTTACTCATTCTTGCTGCTAGGCCAACGAATTTGGCAAAACAACTTTTTTTTGGTACTGTATGCTTTCAGTCTAGTAAATAAATTACTGTCATTCTTAATTTCAGCCGCTTGCATCTCATGCATTTGTAAAGCTTTTTTGATAAAATATTCCTATAAATAAATAAAGGCACTTTCTGTACCTGTAGTTGGCATCTGGATATAGCGATATTTATATTTTTTGTAACATTTATAGGTAGGAAAGTATTATGTTTGATATTATTTAAGCCGGTTAATATAATCCCTAAGTCATCTGCACAATTCATATGTTCCAGGTGTAAATAATTAAGACAAAGTAATTTGCTGAATGCTCCATCACATTGAATTGCAGTAAGGTTTACAGAGTTTCCTGCTTCTTAAATTTCCGAAAAATTTTTCTAAACGGTCGTAGTTTATTCGTCTCACTTTTAAGTTGATAAATCCTGCCCTTTCCGGTCTCTGCCCAAGAACTTTTAGACCTTTTATTGTCACCATCCAAAAATTTAGATCTTGATGTTATATCGATGTTTTCTTTACATATTTTCAAGTTGCCCAAAAATACCTACATCTCGCTGATGTAATTGAGGTGGTAGTCCAAACCTTTAAAAACATTTTTAAATTCATTTGGGTATCTTCTTCTTCTTTAGCCCATTTCTATCCAACTTTGGACATAGACCTTCCCCAAAGCTTTCCATATCTGTCTGTCCATGGCTGTGCTTTCCCAGTGAGTTCCTATAGTTTTTTCAATATCGTCCTTCCATCGCATCTGAGGTCTTCCTCTTTTTTCCTGTCCACGGTCTCAAGTTTTGTATTTCGGCATTCCATATTTTATCTTCCTGTCTCGCATTGTGGCCCGCAAATCTCCACTTTAACCCTGTTAAATGTTCAGTTACATTTTTTACTTTTGTTTTCTTTCCATTTGTTTGACTTTCTGTCTTGCAGTTTTATTCCCAAGATGGATCTTTCCATTTTTCTCCGAGTTTCTATTTTGTTAGTGTCCATGTTTCTGAGCCATACTGGGGCCATACATCAGAACAGGAAGGATGCACTGGTCAAATACCTACACGGGTTTTTAGGTACTCTTGTATCTTTGTGCTTTTTAGTATCCATCTTAACCTTCCAAACGCTGCCCACGCCAATCTGATTCTTCTTTGTACTTCAATAATTGTCTGATACTCTTTATTAGCTTTGATTATTTTTTGACCCAGGTATATAAATATATTCGTCAACAACCTCAATATTTACATTATATATATTTGTATTTATTCTGTCATTTGTATTTGTCCTGATTTTTGTTTTTTTTTTATTTTTGTTTTACTCATGTTCATTTGGGTGACATACGTTGGTGAAATTGAATATATTAAATAATTTATCAAATTGATGTATTTTTTCATATTATCATTTATTTATTATTATTTTCATATTTCTAGTTGCTTTTTGTAAATGTGGAGTATCAAAAAAAGTAAATAAGCTTGAGCATTGACATTTAATGGTCTGGAAAGCTTTATAAAATTTGATCATCAATCAGTTAGAAGACCTTCAACATGTAACCCAGATTCTGATAATTTGGTGAAGTTGTTGGCGTCAAAGATTGTATTTAAAAAAATAAGCAATTGGCTGTTTTCAATTCTGAAACAATCCTCTTGCCATAATAATGGCAACGTTTTATGCAACTAAAGACTTATTTTTTTCTGAATCAAATTTGTTCTGTTCTGTTTTGTAATCTGTTCTGTAATCAAATCTGAATCATCTTTACTTTCATTCATTTATTTTTTTTCTTTCCCTATGTCTTGGAATCATTTTCACACAGTTTTTACAGTTTCATCATGACCCTAATGAAAATAAAGATTTGACTTAAGCGCAGCTTTATCAATGCATATAACACAATTTTTATCCAATTATTCTGACATAGTCTTACCTTTTAACTGGATAGCATTAAATACAGAGGTCTGGATTAATCCAGGTTTACAAATAATAATTGTTCTAGTCATTTTTTTTCAAACAACGTTTAGCTGGAAAATAAATAATTTTTTTCCAAAAGTTTTAAACTTTGGTTTCAAAAAAGTATAATGTGAGAGCGAATTGTTTGTATTCCTTTGAATATCTTCTGGACTTTGTTACTTTTTTCTGCAGCGGTGCTTGAGATTTTACAATTGAAGAGCTTATTGCAACATAATGGTAAGCCACAATTTTACAGAATTCTCTTTTATTGCATTATGTATTTAAAGAAACCTATGTTAAGCCATATAAAAATTATTTGGTGATTACTGCAATAGATGGCGGAGTTATTGCTGTATCGTGTTTATACAATCGCCCATTTCTGTTCACTTTTTCGCGTAAAACGTGGTAAGCCACATTAAAATGGCGTCGACATCAGGTGCACGTGCTGAATTAAGAGCGGTTTTAAGCGAAAATAGCAGTTTAAATGTCAATTTTATTGATGATAGTGATGACAGTGTAGCAGACAAAGACTATAAGCCCAGTGGCGATGATTTTCCGTCTCAGTCTAGTGAGGTAAGCTTTATTTTCTGATTTTTTGGCTTACCATGTTTTTGCACAAAAATGTTCATATATATTACATGGAACAATATGGTATGCCATGTGGCTTATCGTGTTATTGATATAAAATTTTTGAAATATTCGCAAATTCTAGAGTGTAATACAGTCTCTTTTTGTTGTTCTAGGATGAATTGCAGGAACCAATACCCAGGCTTTTTAAAGATAAGGAGGTAAATCCAGAGAAGAAAAAACCAACAAGATGGAGACAACAAAATGAGGAACACTATGATCGAAATTAAAGAAAAAGAAGCCGTAATTCGGGACAGCAGTATACTTCTAAGAAAACCAAGACAATTTAGTTCACGTGAAATTGGAGAAGAAAATTCTGTTTTACGGAAAGGCAGACCTGCAACAATAGAGTTGTCAAACATTCCCAAGAAATATAACGAACCTCTGAAAATTGCGAAAAATAAATTGGACAATATAAAAAGTTTGTTACCTTATATCCCGCCAGTCTACCACACTTTTTATAATCAGTTAAACGCAGCTTCTGAAGTTAATGAAGAAGTGGAAATTGTAGAAACATAACTTAGTTTATTTTTTGTGTTGCGATTTTTTAAATTTAAGAACATGTTAAGCCACATTTTTTTTAATAAACTTATTTTTTTAATATAAATATGTGTTTTTTTTTGTGAAATAATAAATGTACATGTATTTTAATAACTAATATAACTAACTAACCAGCGTTCAGGTTTTTACATTTAAACCAATATTTTTTAGATTTTTTTAAAACTTTCAACATTGATATCTCGGTTTTATTATTTTGTGGCTTACCATTATGTTGCAATAAGCTCTTCAATTTATTAAGAAATTTTTCACACATTTTTTTAAACCGTTCTTTCCAATTCTTGTTTTGTGCCGTTTTGTTTTTTACATATTGTATCTAAAATTTTCCCTTTTCTGGTTTTATGTTTCAGCTTAAATGTGGTCCATTTAACGTAGCTAAATGAGTAGCATTATCCTATAAAGGAGTTCTTCAACTCTTGCAACGGTAAGAATCGATGAAATACAAAATGGAAGAACTGATTAAGAAGAATGTGAAGGTATATGGGCAGTTTCAGGTAAAATCCTTTGTGGATCCGAATGAATTATATAATGTAGGTTTAAGACAAGTATGTGAAAGTGAGTGTTAGACATTGTTTTGTAGAGTTTGTAAAATTTGTATTCTCCGTTACCAGTGCAGTTGTGATGAAATTTGGTGAGGAATACCTTGTGTAAGCATGTGCACTTATTAAGAATGTATGAGTAGCATGTGGGTACTAATTCTGTTTTAGATGATGCTGCAAGGTGTTTGGAGAAACTTCAATTATCAAATCAAGGCATGAGGAGGAAAGTAATGAGTTTGTCAGAGGGAAGGTAGAAAAGGTGGACGAATTAGACGACCAAGATTTTATCAAATTTACGAGTGAGTTTCAAGGAATTATGGAAAAATTTCAGAAAATTACAAAGAAGCGAAAAATGGAAAAGCAGAAGTATTTTCAAATAAAGAAAGAAATTGAGTAATCATTAAATTTGAACATTTTTTTAGCTCACAAGTATTTTGTCTTCTGTATTGAATTTTTATTATAGTTGTATAGGCTTTACAAGAACGTTAGTTAATTTAACATTATTATAGATTTTACTTGATTAGCAATATTAGTAATATGTATGCATACTTAGGTTAGGTCTGAATTTTAAAGTCATGTTAAGTAATGTTATTTATAGACTTTTATATCAGAGTTGTATTTTTATCTGGATGTACTACGTCTTCGGCGAGGTTTAGAGGGGTTTTACTTTCGCCATTTTACCAATAAGGACGTCCCCTCCTTTGATTTCTCAGATATTTAATAAAGAATAAAAACATATTAAACTATTTAGTGTTTAATTTCGTTTGCAATTGTAGTCATTTCCAGCAAACATTTGCTATATGTTGTTCAGACCATTTGTCTTATTTTTTATAGCACCCAATTCAAAATAATATGTTTTCATTATTGTACATTTATGATGAGTTCTAACAAAACCTACACGAAAGTGTAGGGGCTAGAACTAAGTCATTTTGAATTTATGCAAAAAATTTTCTATAATTTTTTTTTCGAAAACTCAATACTTTTTGAGTTATTCCTGGTTGAAAATTGACCATTTTCATTGAAACATAACACCTTTTCAAACGGTCTTTTGCGAATACCATAAAAACTATGCATCTAACTAAAAAAAATTATATAAAACATTTTTGTAGCTCATAAAATAACAAAGAGATTCTTTCCTTTATGGATCTTCTAGTTATAACACAAAAAGAGATATGGTAAGTGAAAAAAACTTGTTTTCTTGGTGCATGCTCAAATCAGTGTATTTAACTTGAAATAACAGAGAAACGGTCGATTTTAGGTGTATAATGCTTCCAATAACTTTTATTGTGCTTGAAAAGACCTTTAAAATAAGCAATATTAAATGTCGATTACATTCAAACTAAGCTAGTTAAACTGTAAAAAATTTGATGACTAACGTATCTTAAGAAAAAAATGAGAAGTATATTTAACCCCTCATCCACAAGAATTTAAATGCATCGTTTTCCTTCTACAATACATTTAACTATAGTGTTTTTTATGTTCAAAAAGTTGGGCGGGTTTAAAATGAATGGTTTTTGAAACAAATAAGATCAAATTATTGAGCGCATTTTTAAATTTTCTTAAAAATCTTCCTTTTTCTCCATGTAACTCGAAAATGATAAGAGATTCCATACAAAAATGAAGGTTTCTTCTAGATAAACATTTTGATTTTATTTTTTATAAAAGTATCTCTTATCATTTTTAAGTTATATGGAGAAAAAGAAGATTTTTAAGAAAATTTAAATATGCGCTCTATACTTTGATCTTATTTTTTTTTTCAAAAACCATTCATTTTAAACCCGCTCAACTTTTTGAACATAAAAATGACACTGTAGTAAAATGTATTGTAGAAGGAAAACGATGCAATTAAATTCTTGTGGGTGAGGGGTTAAATATACTTCTCGATTTTTTTCTTACAATTCGTTAGTCTTCAATTTTTTGCAGCATATCTCGCTTAGTTTGAATGTAATCGACATTTAATATTGCTTATTTCAAAGAACTTTTCAAGCACAATAAAAGGTGTTGGTAGCATTATATACATAAAATCGACCGTTTCTCTGTTATTTCAAGTTGAATACACTGCTTTGAGCATGCACCAAAAAAACAAACTCATTTTACCTACCATATCTCTTTTTGTGTTATAACTAGAAGATTGAAGAAGGAACGAATTTCTTTGTTATTTTACGAGCTACAAAAATGTTTTATATAATTTTTTTAGTTAGATGCACTGTTTTAAGGTATTCGCAAAAAACCGTTCAAAAAGGTGTTGTATTTCAATGAAAATGGCCAATTTTCAACCACGAATAACTCAAAAAGTATTGAGTTTTCGAAAAAAAATTCTAGATCAGTTTTTGCTTAGAATTGGGTTTTCTAGCAACTTCCGTAGTTATTTAACCAAAAAATTTTCCACCCCCAAAAAGGGGTGGGAACCGTCCCCGGTGGGAAAGACAAAAACACATCGGCATAGGGTAGACTTTGAATAAGGAGATATTTTCAGGCTATTCCTAAAATTTCATTAAAATCCATGCAGTAGGATAGAATTCGGAGGTAATAACCTGTTCTTGCTCTCATTGACTGCCCTATAAGTAGGAAAGGAGTGCAGGCTGAATATGTGAGAGTGGTGCAAGACATGTATGAGGGGGTAACAATTAGAGCGAATGCAGGTTAAACGGGAAATTTGGAGTTTTCTCGTGCAGTGAAAATATCGTGGTATTGGAGGTCAATAGATATTCACATTCAAAGAAATTCCTCAAAAGGAAACAGAAAAGTCATCAAACTAGGAGAAAGTTGATAGAA